>NC_069719.1:20302930-20475430 GCF_027358585.1 Pangasianodon hypophthalmus | reverse complement strand
TCCCAACAGAACAACTCAATGTAAGAGCTCATGCTTGCATCATTTATAGACTAGGTACAGTCTGTCAAAAAAAAAAAACTTCTACCATGACTAACACTGAAGTGAACTTACTATCTTCCATTCTTTATCAGCCATGGTAATGTGGCGGTCGTGTTAATATGGGAGACAGACAGAAGAATGCATGCAGGTATTAATTGTCATATACTCCAAATATATGTACTATAATGGAATTTGCTGTAGTTTCAGGAAAAAATAGAAGTGAAATAGACAAATAGAATCTTGCTCTCAAGCTGTGATACCTGAAGCTTGTTGTTATTTATAATGATTAAATTATTATGGCTTTGACAGAGTACCATAATAATTTAGTCAGACCTTTTATTTCAAATCTAATGAGCACAAGATTACCACAGATTCCTTAAAAAGAGAAACAGTTTGGGCTCATGGGTCATTCTGAATGACTTCATACATTTTAAATTTAATTTCAGACGCTGTTTTATTGTGTGGATATGAGAGCACCAATGACATATTTTGCAGAAGACTATCAGCTCATATTTTTTCTAATGAGCTGACACGTAGCATCTGTGACTAGTCAGAAATTTTAAGGGGAAAGGACTCCCTGAAACTCCACAGACCACAGAATAATATCTCTAATATTTCAAAAGCACCCCTGTTTGTCTAAAATGGTAACCGATATGTTTCTCAAGACACTTGTATGTATGATTCTGCAATTTTACAACCTCTATACACAAATACTGTGACTTTCATTCATCATTGAGCGAAGGGATTATCCAACTGCACCAGCTGGTTCAGTGCTCTAATAACCATCACATGAACAGGAGATAACTTTAGGCTCTGAGATTGTGCCAGGGGTTTAGTTTCAGAATGTGACAGCCGTCCACTTGCTGAGAGTTATTCACATGCTTACTATAAATAAAATCAATAAAATTAAATGTTATTCCTTTACATTTTTTACATGTTGTTGTTTACAAGGGTGGTTTTAGATAATTGCTTTCAAAGTGGGAAGAAAGCTCACTCAGAAACGATCATTACATAAACACTGCCTTAGGTCGCACATTTCAGGGCTTGGTTCCAAGTGCAATTACATAACCTTTCCACTCATTTCTGACCTGCCAATAACATGAGAAAATTATTTCATGTATGTGGACAAATTACAACCCCATTACACTTACACAAACATGAATGCCATGTTAGTCAGAAAGGGCAGAATGTGTTAGTTATTTCAAGAAGTCATGATATGAAGCTAAATGACAGGTATGTGATGTGTCTTATTTAAAGTAAATAATTGACAGGAGTGCTGATTTAAAATGAGAAAGTTGGAGAAATGTTTGTGATTTTATTAAATGCTTTTCTCATTTAGGCTGTAGGGGAGCTGTTACAGACAAGAGGTCATGAAGTTGGTGTTACGACGGGCAGGAAGAGACGCTGCGGGTGGCTGGACCTGGTCATCCTTAGATATGCTCACATGATCAACGGCTTCACCGCGTGAGTTGTTTAGTACATAATATGAAATATTGAGCTGCTATTATGTAGCAATATTTTAATGAAACTACTGCAATATATATTATGTAAACAAGGAGGATAAGCAAATGAGTGTTTTGTGTTTTTCTGCAGAATTGCTTTGACTAAACTGGACATTCTTGATGTGCTTGATGAGATTAAAGTGGGTGTCGCCTACAAACTCAATGGCAAACGAATTCCCCATTTCCCAGGTAAAATCTGAAAGAATCAGCATCATTTAATAAAACTGCATGTGTAGATATAGATGAAGGTTTTGGTTATGTTTTACAATATATAGGTATACACACACTGTCCACTTAATTAGGAACACCTGTACACCTGCACATTCATGCAGTTATCTAATCAGCATCACGTGGCAGCAGCACAATGCAAAAAATCATGCAGATACAGGTCAAGAGCTTCAGTTAATGTTCACATCAAACATCACAATGAAGAAAAAGTGTCATCTCTGTGACTTTGATTGTGGCATGGTTGTTGATGCCAGATGGGCTGGTCTGAGTATTTCAGACACTGCTGATCTCCTGGGATTTTCACATACAACAGTCTCTAGAGTTTATAAAGAATGGTGCGAAAAACAAAAAACGTTGAATGAGCGGCAGTTTTGTGGATGGAAACGCCTTGTTGATAAGAAAGGTCAGAGGAAAATGGCGAGATTGGTTTGAGCTGGACAGTTGAAAATTAGAAAAAAAATCACCTGGTCTTTTTCCAGTCTTCAACTGTCTAGTTTCTGTGAGTCTGTGCCCACGAAAGCCTCAGATTCTTGTTCTTGGCTGACAGGAGTAGAACCTGATGTGGTCTTCTGCTGTAGTAGCCCATCCACCTCAAGGTTTGATGTGTTGTGCATTCTGGAGATGCTTTTCTGCTCACCATGGTTATAAAGAGTGCTTATTTGAGTTACTATAGACTTCCTGTCAGCTCAAACCAGTCTGGTCATTCTCCTCTGATCTCTCTCATCAACAAGGTGTTTCAGGCTGCAGAGCCTCCACTCACATGTTTTTTTTTTGTTTTTTGCACCATTCTGTATAAACTCTAGTGACTGGTATGTGTGAAAATCCTAGGAGATGAGCAGTTTCTGAAATACTCAAACCAGCCAGTCTGGTACCAACAACCATGTCACAGTTAAACTCACAGAGATCCCCTGTATCTGCATGATTTTATGCATTGTGCTGCTGCCACATGATTGGCTGATTGGATAACTGCATAAATGAGCAGATGTGCAGGTGTTCCTAATAAAATGGACAGTGAGTGTATTTCTAGAACTTGATTAAAGTTCAACTGTTCAAATTAATTGTTAAATTCAGTAGATGATTTGGTAAGACACACCTCTATCTATATAAAGCCCCACAGCTAACTGAACACATTGGAGCAAAAAACAAGCCATGAGGTCAAAGGAATTATCTGTACTCCTTAGAGATAAGATTGTGTTGAGGCACAGATCTGGGGAAGGGAACCAAAAAAATCTATAACTTTGATGGCTGTAAAGAACATAGTGGCTTCCATCGTTCTTAAATGGAAGAATTTCAGCCCAGAGACTATACCTAGAGCTACGCACCCAGCCAAACTGAGTACATGGGGGAGAAGGGCTTAGGTCAGGACAGTGACCAAGAATCTAAAGGTTACTCTGGAGGGCCTGTGTGGACATGGGAGAACCTGCCAAAACAACCATCTCTGCAGCACTCCATCAATCAAGCCTTTATGGTAAAGGGGCCAGAAGGAAGCTACTCCTCAGTAAAAGGCCATGAGAAACAATATTTTATGGTCTGATGAAACCAAGATTGAACTCTTTGGAATGAGGGCCAAGTGAAGAAACCAGGCATCGCTCATCCACCAGTTACAACCCTTACATGAAGTGCAGTGGTAACGGCACTATGGGCATGAATTTTTTTTTCTTTTCAGCAGCAGGGACTGGGAGGCTTGTTGGGTCAGTGGAAAAGATGAATCAATCTATGTATGGAGATGTCCATAAGAAAGCCTAGTCCTCCTTGTGGTTTAGTGGTCTAGTGAAATACCTCACTCAAGCTGAGAACTGGGGTTATGGTCATAACCATTTCGGTATCACTCTATGGCAAATGCCAACTCCCATATTGCCAGACAGACTCATCCTGAAGACTACCATGGGCATGGACATGAGTAAGTCAGTCCCTGGTGAGCTGTGTCCCTTGAGCACACCTACACTCAATACAGTGTCCCAAGGTCAGCAAAGATTTCTGAATAGAAACACCCAAAAAAAAGGCTAATATGCTGCCATTCTCCTAGTAGAGTGAGCACACAAACCAGCCAAGTACGCTTCCCTTTGCTAGTGTACTCCAAGTTGATAATCTACACAGTTTAGTAGGACAGGTGCTGTGGAGTTATAGATTTTACCAAGAGTGCTAGTCAGTCTTCCTGAACCCCTCTCTCCTAGCCATGTAAATGCACATTGCAGATACCAGACATAGTACCGCGGCCAAATTATTTCTGCTATCCAGTGCTTGTCTGGCCAATTTAGAGTTATCAGCATGAGTGATAGATCCTCATTCCTCACCCTAGCCAACAGTGGAAATGCATACTGGTGCGCTCACAGCCTTGGATTAGCTAGTGTACCCACCCCCATTAGTGCATCTTGTTTAACTCCTAGGGAGAGCATTCTGAGTAATGTGAAAAGAGGCATTTGAATGACATAATACGGGTTGTTAGCTGTTAAATGCATACGTTTTGACTACCACCCATCAAAAGTTATCATATTGAATTAAGGGCTATTGAGGAAATGGAGGACAAAACAAAGGTCTGAATACTTTCTGAATGCACTGTATGCTGTATATACTTAAATACTCATGTACGTAAATGCTCGTATACTTGAGGTAAGACTATTTTTTAATTAAGGCTTAATTTTTTTTAAAAAAAGGCTAACTTGACATATGTGCTAAAGATTATTCTTATTACTTACTTTTACTTTTCCTTGCTTAATGAGCTTAATTATGAATACATGCAACTGACAGATATTAGCCTTAGAGAATGGGACAAGTGATGTAAAGGTGACCACAAGCACTGAATACAAGCCTATTTGCTTGTGGTTGGTCATGTGTCTATTCAACAATCAGAGACTTTGTAATCATAAGTAAAAATCTGGTCTACTGACTTTCTTTAAATGTGTTGTTTTTTGGACACGTAGCTAATATGGAGGTACTGCAGAAGGTTGAAGTGGAGTATGAGACCTTGCCTGGCTGGAAGACAGATACTTCAGCAGCCAGGAAGTGGAATGATTTGCCCCCCAAAGCCCAGAACTACATCCGCTTTGTGGAGAATCACATTGGTGTACCTAGTGAGTCAAACACACATGGCTTAGCATAAAGCATGTAAAGCAATATGTCTTCTTTTGAAGTAAATTCAGCACCTTGGTGATTTATCTCGTGTTTTCATATCTTCCAGTTAAATGGGTGGGCGTAGGCAAGTCCAGAGAATGCATGATCCAGATGTTCTAGAGTGTCTGTCCTCCAGAGACGTCTGGAGTCCATCAACAACATGTGATCTTCTCAGGAAATCCATGACAATTATATGAATGTCAGAGCAAATGGATTAGCATTCACAAATGCTATGTTTAGGTACAAGACCTATTGTTAAGACAAGTGGAATTTTGCCTCAGTAAGCTGACACTGAAAATTAATAAATGTTAATAATTGTTAATAAATTAATAAACAAGAACTGTCTCTTGATAACAGGTTATATCCAGCCATTATTTTTGTCTTACATTGTGCAATTTCTTCTTCTCGGATCAAAGTGATATCCATTTACAGATGAAATACTTGTGTGTGTCTGTATGACTGAGTGTAACTGGTTGGAGATAAAGCATTAATGTCCATTGTTGAAGTTCTGCATGTTTTTTTTTTTTTTTGCAGCACACACTAGTTTTTACCTACGATGTGAATTATTCTTAAGTTATGTCTGCAACTTGCAGTTACTCCATAAACAAACTCAGGAATAAATTTATTCATTGTTGCATGAAATGGTTTTGTTGAGAGAACATAATGATTAGAGTGCTGTTTTTTTCTCTGTTTTTATTTTTCTGTTCCTCTTCCTGATATTGCTATCCCTTGAATAAATGTTTCACAGTTTTCTTTCATGTCAGATATAAAGTTAGACAGGACATTAGTCAAGCTGCTGCAGAAATAGACACAAATACAGAACATTCTGTTCCTCCATCCTATGCCAAGCTTGCATGAGCTGCTCTGCAACTAGGCCTATTGGTGGCAGTAAAACCCCAGACAAAGTTAAGAACATCAGGTCCAAAATAACAATCCAAGTGAGACTTCTTTGGAATAAATGATAGGAAGAAATGCAACAACAAAACAGTAATGATTGGGTAAAATCTGGATTTGTTTGACTTTGATGCAGTTGGGTTTTTTAATGTAATTCTGCTTGTATGATGGACAGTGTGATGGAGTAATTATTTTGATGAAGTTGGAAAAACGAGAAAAAAAATCATTGCATGGGGCGGGTGGGGCAGGTGGGGAAGGGGGCACATGGGAATAAAGTGTGGCTGTGCTGTGTCAGTGAAATTGCCCTGTAGGTTTCTTATTTTATTCACATTAAATCAAACTTAGGCAAACCCAACAAAAGCTTGCTTGAAACAACTTTAGATGTTGGGACATTAATATATATATATATATATATATATATATATATATATATATATATATATATATATTCCCCTCTGAAAGTATTGGAATGACAAGGCTAATTCTTTTGATTTTTCTATAATTCTTTTGATTTTTCTTTGATTTCAGCTTTCATTTCCTGATATTTATATCTATACGTGTTAAACTTCTACAACATGACACCTTTTGTTTTAACTCACCCATGTATTTAAGTGATCAAAAATGTTGGATCATGTGACTGACAGGTGTTTCTTGTTGCCCAGGTGTGCCCTGTTAGACTGATTGTTTAAATGATTAATAGCTCTGAATGCCTACTCTTGGTTTGCATGCTGGGTTTTGCCTGTGAAGACTGCATTTGTTGTTAAAAAGGATAAACCAACATGAACACCAGAGAGCTGTCTATGGGAGAAAAGCAAGCCATTTTGAAGCTGAGAAAAGAGGGAAAATCGATCAGAGCCATTGCACAAGCATTGGGCATAGACGACATGTAACAATGTCCTGCAAAAGAAAGAAACTACTGATGTGCAAACAACCAGACATTGAACAGCGTGGCCAAGGAAAACCCCAGCAGCTGAAGACAGAACATTGCGAGAGCTGTGAAGAAACACGCAAAAACAACAGTCAGTGACATCAGCAACAGGGCAGGGGAGAAGGTAACACAATGACGTAAGTCATGATTGTAGCAGCAGAATGAATTCAGGAAAAAAAGTGGAAGGATGCCATTATTCCAAGCAAGGGATTTGCAATCAAATATTAAGTTAATTTAAATTTATTTTATAACTATCTGTTCCAATACTTTTGCTAACCTAAAAACTCAGATGGTCACACAACTTGCAAATGATGGGAAGGGCGCCCTCCGGTGTCACCAACACCCCATCTGCATGGCCACTCCACCTAATCTACTGGAGTTGGACTACAGTTGGTTTTCTTCAAACAGAAATATACACAAGTAAGCCATGACAGTGACACCAAAGAACCAAAAAGCTTACACAGATTACCAAAATAATTAAAGAATTTATCCCTGGATAATAACAGGAATCAAACTTGGATGCAACCAAATCAACAAAAAACCCAAAATATAAGGCAAATCAGTGGAAGGAAAAACAGCAGGGGCAATGCCAGGTAACAAAATAATGGACACAAATAATTTATTTCCACAGATGTACCAGAAATTGCTATAATATTTGTCAATATTTGGCAAATAGATTGCAAAAATATTCAATTAAATCCAAGTACAGGACACACGGCACCAAGTGTGACATCCCTGATGACAAAATATCTAGTACTTGCTAGTTAAAAAAAAAGATAAAACCAATACTGAGAGCACCATGACACATGATGCAAATAACAATAACAAATGAGAAAAATACCTTACAGATCACCTTTCCTGGCTGTAAAAGTGGACTTATATGGAGTCAATTTTTGTGCCAGAAGTTTTAAATCAAATAATAAAATCCACAAGCAAAATATTAATGATCAAAATCTAATATATATGTGATTACTTCTCATTTTGCTTTACTATTTTTATTTGCAGATTTATTTGCAGATTTTTCTGATGCAGTTATGTACATTTACGTTTTATACATTTTACATTTTAGAACTCATGATACATTTCGGACACCTTAATGTATAAATCTCAAATATGGATGATTGCATAATAAAGTATGCTATATCTTCCCAATGACCAATACAGATCTCTAGAGCAAGGTAGGCAGGTGCATGTGTTCACAGTCTTATAAAGATTCAAAGATTCAAAGCATTTATTGTCATGTGCACAGTGAGGAAAAACAAGTTTTCCTGTACAACGAAATTCTTTCTTTGCTGTCCACATCGAATGCCAAGACAAATGCAAACTATGTAAAAAATAAAAACAGACATACACATACATACAAACAAACATAATAAAGTATAGCTATGTTGCAGAAGTAGAAATATAGACTATGTACATCTGTATGTGTGAGTGTGCAATATTGACTTGTGCAAAACAATATTACAGTACATGTAGTAACAGTAATGTGTTCACATGTAGCAGTAATATATAGTATAGTATATCTCTATGTGCAATATTGACTTATGTACAAGACAATAACAATAAGAAATACAAAAACAATAGTACAGTAGCCTGTAGCAAATTGAGTGCAACTACACCATAATAATAGCAGCTGTCACATTAACAATGTGCAAATTGAAATGAAGCTACTTGATAAGAAATAGCAGCAGAAACGTTTACAAATGTGCAAATTGAGCTGTAGCAGTTCAGTCCACCTATTCTATGAGATATGCGAGACTAGTCTGTGTCCACTGGCTACCCATTTAAAAGTCTAATGGCTGAGGGGAAGAAGAAGTTCCTTAGTCTGGAAGTCCTGCATTTCACACTCCTGCACTTCCGTCCTGAGGGTAGGAGTGTGAACAGTCCGTATTGTGGGTGGGTTGGGTCCTTAAGGATGGAGGCAGCTCTCCTGTGGACTACTGAGGTGGTAAATAAATATTCTGCAGAGAGGGCAGTGGAGTCCTGCAGATGATTGCGATCCCTCACTGTAGTGCTGCCATACCACACAGTGATGCAGCTGGTCAAGACGCTCTCAGCAACACAGCTGTAGAAGTTGTTGAGGATCTTAGGTGACATGCCAAACTTCCTCAGCCTCCTTAGGAAGTACTGCCGCTGTTGTGCTTTCTTAACCAGCTGGGTGGCGTTGAGTGTCCAAGTGAGGTCCTCGCTGATGTGGACCCACAAATATTTAAAGCTGCTCACCCTCTCCACTTCAAGCTCTTGGATAAACAGTGGCTGGTGAGTTCTCCTCATCTAACTGCAGTTATGATGCTAACTGCAGTTGATCCAGTATGTTTAATGGGCCATAAACTGTATAAAATGAGCAATGGTGTGAGAGGTACCTCTTCTTCAAGCCCGGAGCTGGGAGAGCTTCCTGAGCATTTCCAGAAGCATTACTCTTCAAGCTGCTCTAGGAGCTCTTCTCTTTTTCCTTTAAGACCAGAGAACAATACAAATCAGACATGATGTTTTTTATATCCATTTCTCTTTACTATTCATAATTCATATAGACTTGAGCAAGGGAATTGTACAGATTGTTTTATTTGGACCTGAAACCGAGTTCAGGATGATAAACTTTGATAAACTTGCACTATGATAAACTTTCCATGAATGGCGAAATAAGCAAAAAAGAGAGTGCATTCTGATTAAAGCCAAATATATCTAAGACTTAAAGGGAATTTGAAAGTCTGAAAACAGCCAAGGAAACATCTTCCTTACCAATTTATCAGCACAGTAGTAAAGCATCAGTAAATTTCCTTATTGTAGTATCAGAGAATTACACCAGATGTCCTTATCATTCAGATTTAAGTCATCAAACTTTGAAATAAGTCTACTATGTAACATGGCTAATGCTTTTATACACTTCTAAAACAATGATCCCATTAAGTGAAGTCTTCTCTTTTTTTCTTTTTATTACATCCTTGTCTCTCGCCTCAATTATTTCATTGATCCTGTATCTTAGTTTTAACCATGGCGAGAGTTCAGTCAGTTTATTTTTTTAAAAAAGTTAACCTTCATCACAACTTCAATAATGCACTTCAGTAGTCTGGTAGAGAGAAAAACACCCTCCCATGAGACATGATAGAGCACATCTGGACTGAAGAAGATACAGTTTATGAATGAGAACTGTGTGTTTATTGTTTTACCCAAAAGCACAGTCCACCTGCAAGGTCACACCAGTTTGTTTTAGGTTTCTTGATTCACATACACAGAAAAATCATATGCATAAAGTCACTCTCTAAATGTACTAAATCTCTTATTATTTCTAGGTATTTTAACTCTTGATTATACTTGATGGATTATATGATAAAAAATACTTAAATCCTACTTTGATTAAGAAAATTCTTCCATACTACTAAAAAGTTACAAGCTAATGTCTGTAGTGGGGTTTCGTGCATTACAGGCTCGTCCGTCAAACTAGTAAATTAAACCAGCCTCACATAATCAAATGGACGATGATGATGATGATGATGATGATGATGATGATGATAGTTGCCTCATTACACTCCCAGAAATAGCTAGCTCTCAAATGTTGCTGTGTTGGTACTAACAAGGGTACATGTGGTGTACCTTCACTTAGCTTTTCAAGTAAAGGAAAAAAGGCAGATCAGGGATGCTTAAAGTACTCTCAATTATTTTTAAAGCCTTATTTTATTCATGTTTCCAGGTTAAATATACATATTAAAGATACACAAGATGTAGGCTACCCCTATGTGGTACAACTTCAGCAACAAGGAAATTGACAGTGTGGTGCCTTTATTTCTAAGAATTTTCTTCTTATATTATATTATAATATTTCTAAGGGTCACAATTTAAAATTAACCATTAAAGCAAGTAGCATCAATTGTCTAATTTAGATAATTATCTGATCTCTAACCTGCATACAGAAGACTTTACACAGAGCTGCTGCATGCACACAGCTCATTTCACCATTGTGCACCATTTAAATTTATTTTTATGTTTTTTTGCTAAAGACATTGACGAATATCGATGATAATAAACCGAAGTTTTCACAGGTTGTCCACTCCAGCCGACTGTTTCTAATTCTTTTCAGCTCGTAGCTCACAGTAACAGTCCACACTAAGAGGCATGACACCGTGATCACGTGACTCTGTGCATCGCGAGAACACCGCGGGTAGCGCTCGGGAATGTGGTGAAGTCTCGGGCACTGTCCCAAACGCTCGCTCGCGGACCAGAGGGTCCCTCGATGTTCGTCATCAAACATTTCGATTTGGGACGGCGCCGTTTGACTGTGACGTAATGATGGCGTCACAAAGGGGCGCTTATGTAAAAGCACAGAGTAACGTCACAAACATTCTTATTACAGCTGATTTCTCACGACTTTCTCGCTACAGAAGGACGAAATAAAACATGATGGAGATGTTATTTTCTTTTCTGCCATCACTGCTTAAAAACTGGATAACAAAGCCAGGCAGTGATGAACGAGACAGAACTGCGGCCAGAGCAGCAGGACAGAAAGAAGTTGCGGCCGGAGCAATGGAAAGGGAAGAAGTTGCAACAGAAGTGGAAGAAGTTGCAACAGAAGTGGAAAAAGTTGCGGACAGAGCAACAGGAGAGGAAGAAGTTGCAACAGAATGGAAAGATGTTGCAACAGAAGGGGAAGAAATTGTGGACGGAGCAACAGGAGAGGAAGAAGTTGCAACAGAATGGAAAGATGTTGCAACAGAAGGGGAAGAAATTGTGGACGGAGCAACAGGAGAGGAAGAAGTTGCAGTAGAATGGCAAGATGTTGCAACAGAATGGGAAAATGTTGCAACGGAAAAGGAAGAAGTTGCAGAAGAATGGCAAGATGTTGCAACAGAATGGGAAGATGTTGCAGCAGAATGGAAAGATGTTCCAGCAGAATGGAAAGATGTTGCAACAGAATGGGAAGAAGAAGAGGAAGAAAGGTTTGAAGGTAAATGTCCGATTGTGGGCATGGATCCTGTCCACAAAATAGGACATCTCATCCGCAAAAGAGTTACAGACAAGAATGGGACTAAAACCAGAAAGGGCAAGAGAGCATGGAAGCCGTTTAATGCAGTCCTACAAGGCATGGTTCTTTATTTACGAAAAGACACATCTGATTTGTGTAAGACAGACAATGCCATTAGACTGCATCACGCCATGGCATACGCTATAGATTACAAAAAGAGGCCGCATGTGCTGTGCCTCAGGACCGCAGACTCCAGACACTTCTACTTACAGGCTGAGAGTGAAGTAGAGCAGATATCATGGGTCACGCACATTAACTGCATCGCCGCATGTTACTCTGCTCCTCCATTCACTCCTGTTTCACAAGATAAGAAGGAACATCACCCTCAGGTCCTTCCTTCATTCCCTACCTGTAGGTCTCTAGAGCAGCAGCTCGAGTGCTACAAGGACCAGTTACAGAGGGTTTCGGAGCATTTAGATTACTATCAGACATTGCCTTTTAGGGATGGTACTTTATCTTTAGGTTATATGGTGCAGGAGGTAAAGCGCTACACAACGTATGTGAGAGCGTTACAGTGGCTTCTTGCAGAAAACGATGCTGGAGAAGGCTGCAGCGACTCAACCTAAAGGAAAATTGGCATCACTGTCTTTCACAAACAGGATTAAAAACAATCTGCATAAACATATTTTAATTTTATTGATTACAAAAATAAATAAAGATTATTCAAATGATACAATGCTGGCTCATTCTATGTGTGTCTCATACAATATAGTTACTATACTAACAATTTACACAGGGACTTGTATGGCGTGTCATCTACATAATCTAGGGCTAATAATAAAAAACAGATTATTTAACAGAGGAAAGTGTAAAATTGTTGATAAGGTGAAGTGAAACACTCCAAAATGTACACTACCCCTTTATTTCCATTCTTGAACTGTTCATACCAGAAAGTACCAGCCATATTAGATTCTTTCAGAAACATGTCTCGAAATAATTTATACTACAATGTTACTCTCAAAAGTATTCAACCCCTTTAAAAGTCATCAGATTCATCTGGATTACAAATGACATTTAAACAGATTGTTCCAGCAAACATTTTTTAAATTGCAAACTAGTGATGACAAGTAAATTTTCAAAGTTAAAATTTATTATTTGTCAGCAGATCTTTTAAAAAAAATACAAACTGAAAAATGCAGCTTGCATAAATATTCTACCCCTTCAGACTAGTACTTGGTAGAATCTCATTTTGCTGCAATAACAGTTTTAAGTCTGTTAAGGTGAGTTCCTACCAGCTATGCACACTGTTTGGGAGCGATTTTGCCCATTCTTCCTGTCAGATTTGCTCCTGATTCTTCAGGTTGTTTGGATGTTGTTATGTAGCTAAAATGTACCTAATTAGCTGCATATACTTTTGGGGTTATTTGGTGTGACCCTCAGGGGAACAACTGAAGGTTCTAGGTAAATGAATAAATGAGTTGAAAGGGGGCCAAATAAAATCTCTTCAGCTAAGCACCCTTAACTATCCAATGAAATCTTAAGGTGAAATCCCTTTTTCTGAGAGTTTAACCAATGAATCCTCACTGAGTGTCTATTTCTTTCACCAAGCTATACTTCACTGAGGCACATTCAATTCAATTCAATTTTATTTGTATAGTGCTTTTAACAATGGACATTGTCACAAAGCAGCTTTACAGAAATAAATGGATTCACAAAAAATATATTGTAAATATGTGAATTTATCCCTAATGAGCAAGCCACAGGCGACAGTGGCAAGGAAAAACTCCCTGAGACAATATGAGGAAGAAACCTTGAGAGGAACCAGGCTCAAAAGGGAACCCATCCTTTTGTCCTCTAATGGTTAATGTACTTTGCGTGCAGAGTGCAAGCAGGGACTCCAGCAAGACTAGCTATGACAGCATAACTAAAAGGGAGAGCCAGAAGCTAACACAGACATGAGGGCACCCTGGGACATAAGGCAGCCAGCCATAACTGTTCCAACAAGGCTGTTCCATAACTATGGGGCTTTGTAAGAGAAAGCTCTACCCCCAGCTGTAGCCCGCACTATTCGAGGTACCAACAAATAGCCTGCACCTTTTGATCTAAGTAGGTGTGGCGGATCATAACAGACCAAAAGTTCACTCACGTACTGTGGCGCGAGACCATCGAGTGCTTTATAGGTCAATAGTAGTATTTTATAATCAATACGAAATTTGATTGGGAGCCAGTGCAGTGTGGATAAGATATGGGTTATCTTCTGATTCTGGTAAGGACTCTCGCTGCTGCATTCTGGACTAACTGGAGCTTGTTTATGCATCTACTGGAACATCCAGACAGTAAGGCATTACAATAATCAAACCTAGAGGTAACAAAAGCATGAATTAATTTTCCTGCATCGTGTAGTGACAATATATTTCTTATTTTAGCAATATTTCTGAGATGAAAGAAAGTGATCCTAGTTATATTATCTACATGAGCTTCAAAAGAAAGACTAGAGTCGGTCTTTTACTGCTGCACATGATGAAACAGAAAGGCCATCCAGAGTTATTATGTAATCAGAAAGCTTACTTCTAACTGCAAGAGAAAGTTAATAAGCATCCAGTTTCTAATGTCTTTTACACATTCATCAACTTTATTAAGCTGGTGTCTGTCATCTGGCTTTGCTCAAACAGTGGAAGCTAATACCATGTTTACGAATAATTTTGCCCAGAGATAGCATATATAAAGAAAAGAGCAGTGGGCCTAAAACAGAGCCTTGCGGGACACCAAACTTTACCTTAGTATGCGAAGAGAAGTCAGCATTTACGTCTACAAACTGATAACGATCAAGCAAGTAAGACCTGAGCCAGGAGAGGGCCGTTCCCTTAAAGCCTACTACATTTTCTAGTCTATTGAGGAGAATAGCATGATCAATGGTATCAAAAGCTGCACTAAGGTCAAGCGGCACAAGCAAGGAGACACAACCCTGATCAGAGGCCAGTAGTAAGTCTTTTACCACTTTAACCAGCGCTGTCTCTGTGCTATGATGAGGCTTAAATCCTGACTAATTTCATGAATGTTATTTCTATGTAGGTATGAGCATTGCTGCTGTGCTACAACTTTTTCTAGGACTGGACTGAAGGAACACACACACATACCTCCAATACTCAGAAACTGGACTGAAGGAATACGCACACACATACCAATATACACACACAACTGAACATCATCTCTGCAATTTTTTTGCAGGTTTTTGCACATGTTTATGCTGCTACATTACTCATTATATTCTACTGTTCATAGGCTGCTACTCTTATGTTTACACTTATGTTTACACTATTTCAGCTACTTGTTTTGTACTCTTGTACTATTTGCACTATTGTCACTAGGTTCACTTTAAACAGAACTGTGTACTGGTTGGCGCTGCACTGGGACTTACTATGCCCATTGTCTGTCCCAGTAGTCATTGTACTGTCTTGTACTGTTTCGTACTGTTTTGTGCTATATGCACGTTTGCACTTGTGCACTTTATTGTATAATTTATGTAGTCCCTTGTGGTTCTGTGTTGTTCTGTGTTTCTTATGTAGCACCTTGGTCCTGGAGAAACGTCGTGTCGTTTCACTATGTACTTGTATATGGCTGAAATGACAATAAACTCCACTTGACCTTGGAGATAAAGGGGAGGTTTGATATTGGTCTATAGTTAGACAGCTGACAGGGGTCAAGGTCAGGTTTTTTAATCAAGGGCTTGATAACTGCTAGTTTAAAAGATTTAGGTACATAGCCAGTGCTAAGGGAAGAACTTATTATCTTTAAAAGAGGTTTGTTTGTTTCAGGAATTATCTGTTTGAGGAAACAAGTAGGTAATGGATCTAGGATCTATACAGGTTGATGATTTTGATGATGAAATTAGTAAAATTAGTTCAGTCTCTTCAAGGGGAGTAAAACATTGTAATTGTTGATCTGATATTATTATATTATCATCTACAGGGTTAGTTATAAAAAGTCATCACTGCTATATAATGATTGTGTGCGTGTTTCTATTGTGGTCTTATTCCTAGTTAATTTTGCTACAGTATCAAATAAGAATCTAGAATTATTTCTGTTATCTTCAATTAGGGTGGAGAGATACATTGATCTAGCAGCACGACGAGCTTTCCTATAGCTCAAAAGGCTCTCCTTCCATGCTATTTGAAATACTACCTATTTAGTTTGATGCCATCTACTTTCTAGTTTTCGAGTGGTCTGTTTTAAAGTTAGTGTGTGATTGCTATACCAGGGTGCAACTTTTTCTCCCTAATTATTTTTCTTTCAAGTGGCGCTACCTTATCTAGTGAGATGCAGAAGGTTGATTCTAAGCATCCAGTTGCCCGGTCAAGTTCTTCGGGATCAGACGGTGATCCAATCATGGTTGATAAATCTGGGAGATTACTGACAAAACTCTGTGCAGTTGTTGACGTGAAAGTACGTTTTACACGGTGACGTGGCAAGGTGCATATATTATGATTAAGACACATTTTAAATGAGATGAGGTAATGATCTGAGATAGCTTCAGACTGTGGAAATGAGACTATATTTTCTATATTTAATCCGAATGTTAGTATTAAATCAAGAGTGTGACCACCACTATGGCTGTGTCCTATTACATTCTGATTAACCCCTACTGAATCAAGAATGGACACAACTGCTGTTCTTAGAGGGTCATCTGGATTATCAAAATGAATATTAAAGTCTCCAACAATTAATGCTTTGTCTAAGAAAACAACCAGGTTAGAGATGAAATCCACAAATTGACACAGGAATTCTGAATATGCCCCCGGGGGTCTGTAAATAATAATTACTGGAATCACCTGGGTAGACTTATTTTTAGTGGCTACGTATGTTATAGTATAAAGAACTTCAAACGCGTTGAATTTATGACTAGGTTTTTGTATGACGCCTAGATTATCATTATAGATGATTGCAACGCCTCCTCCTTTGCCAGTTAGACGGGGCTGATGTATGTAACTGTACCCGGGAGGACTAGCTTCATTTAATGCTACAAACTCGTTTGGTTTAATCCACATTTCTGTTAAACACAGTACATCAAACTCCTGATCAGTAATGGTTTCATTAACAATAAGCACTTTAGACATAAGAGACCTAATATTCAACAGTCCTAGCTTCAGATCAACGGTGCTGGCTACGCATTGGGTTTGATTTAATTTTATGTTAATTAGGTTAATAAAACAAACTGTCTGAATATGTCTATAATTTTGTTTAGCTCAGGGAACAGACACAGTCTCAATACGGTGGAACCTAAGTGACGACTCAGTGCGGCTAGCAGACGCTCGGTTTAGCCTGCTTGTCTGCTCCCTGGCCTTGGCCCTGGATTGTGACCGATTAACTAGGCCTGTTCTGAGACTATGTGCTATGCTGCAAGAAATGAGAGCAGCCACTTCCCGAGTGGGATGGACACCGTCCTGCCCTAAAAGTCCAGCCTTGCCCTCAAAGTTATAAAGGCAACTATATAGCCAACATTGTTTTCGGAGCACCACCTGGACATCCAGCAGTTCAGCGACCAGTTTACCTGCTGTAAGCTACATCGCCACACCACACTGGGATGGGGCCAGAGTATATTACAGCATCGGACATCGCCTTCGCTAATTTACACACCTCTACAGTGTTACTCTTAGTAACCTAAGACTGACGAAGGCGTATATCATTAGCTCCTACATGAATAACTATCTTTGAGAACGTGAGCTTGCCTAAGACCCTAAGATTACCTGCTATGTCCGGCGCCCTGGCTCCCGGTATACACCTAACTAAATGCTGGTGTTCCTAAAGGCCTCGATAATCCATAATACATTTAATGTATTACTTTTTTAAGCATTAAATTATACTAAAAGACAGATGGCAGTGTATAAAATTTAGCCAACTTATAATAGACATGTCAGGAGGAATATCCCTGATGGAAACTTTTGAACTGATATACTGTAAACTATTTTTGTTATTTGACTACGATCTGTCACACCTGTTGGTTATTTTTGGTTTATTCTATGGGTACACAAACTTTTGCATCTGACTATAGGAAATATTAGCAAACATTTGTTTATACCCTACGTATTGGGAGTAGGGGGAAAGTGGGATTCAGTCTACATCAGTCATTATTAGGGGTCCAAGCACATAGTGCTTTTAATTCTATTGGAATTGTTAGGATTTTTCTTCTTCTTCTTCTTCTTCTTCTTATTATTATGCTTTAAAACAAATCGTGCAGACCAGACCGTAAGTCCTACAGACATGAAACTTGCTCAGTATTCCCTCCTGCTACTCAGGCAAGGGAAATGGGCCTGACTGACCTAATGGTGGTGTTATGGTGCAGCGTTTTACGTTTTGGTCCATATCTCATAAACTGTGAGCCCTACAAAGAAAATTCTTTTTTCCACTGATCCCTTGGGTTCTCCCAATCAAAAAAGCCTCAAGACTCATGTAGATCTGCCTACTAAGATTTTTCTTTCTTTTTTTTTTTTTAACTAATTTGCATAATATACAAAACTCACCTTTGCGAACTAGTCCTAGCATTTTTGGCCAATCTTCACCAATTTGGTTTCAAACTACTCAGCAGAGTGTGAAGCTCAAAAATGATCAAAAATATGTTGACATTTATTAATAGTATGGCCGCCACACGTAAATCAATTCAAATGAGGCAAAGCCTGATTTACTCAAACAGCTGTAACTCATGAGTGTTTGCATACATTTATGCTGAAAGGCATACATAGGACAACAAATGCACACAAATGCAAGCACATCTCTTGAAAATAAGGCGTACAGTGAAAATTCATCTTCAGCTTAATTCGTTTGCACAAAGTCTACTAATTTGCCTGGCTCCACCCACATAAATTTGGGATAATTTGCATAACATGCGAAACCTACTTCTGTGAACTAGTCCTAGGATTTTTGGTCAACCTTCACAAGATTGATGTTAAACTACCCAAACTAAACTTATCAAAAAATGTTGACATTTCAATCAATTTTAAGGAGGCGGAGCTGGATTTACTCATAGTTGTAATACATGACTGGTAATATGGATTTAATCCAAACTTGAAAGCCATGTTCAGTACAAGGTTCTCAGGGTGTCTGCTCAGGTTGGGGTGTGGTCATTGAAAGGGGGTCGAGTAAGGCTCAGTTAGGAACTGTAAGTCTGTCTGAGCTGGAATTTGGTATGCTGCATCAATCTGCTAATCTGTAACTGGATTTTTAATCATCACTTAATCACTTCAAACACATGGCCACCTGTAGCCAATCCTCAGGAACCATAAGTCCAGTCAGGGCTGAAATTTGGTATGGTGCATCAATGTGGTAATCTGTAAGTGGATTTTTTGATAATGACCAAATAATTAAAAAAAAAATAAATAAAAAACTGGCTGCCATTGGCCAATCAGATTTCAGCAGGCATTTGACAGGGTTAACATTGAGGTATCGGCACAAAACTTGAATGGTAGGTTCGGATCGGGACCCACCACTATCTGATGCAATCTCAATCAAACTGTCCATTGGGGGGTGCTATTTATGTTTGTGCACCTAAACAGAAACATATCTCTTGGAAAATATGTTCAACAATGAAAATCATTTTTTAACTGAATGTGTTTACTCTGACTCTAAAAAAACTGCCTTTTAAAAACCTTTACCTTTAACAATATGTCTGACCCACATCAATCAATTCTAAGGGGGTGGAGCTGGTTTACTCAAATAGCTGCTATTCATATTCATAGGGCTTGGAGTTAAGTTCAAATTGCTGTTTCTCAGGAACCAAAGTCCAAGTGAGTTGATCATCACTGAATTACTTCAAAAACATGTCCGCCTTCAGTCAACCGGGTTTCAGCAAGCACTTTACACAGCTAGCATTGAGCTATCATCACAGATCTTGATAGATGACATATGTTCATCTATGGTCTCTTTATTGTTCTATGTATCTTGGCAAGAACTGGCCATTTGGAGGTGATATTTGTGTGGAGTGCTTGGACTCGCAGATTGCGGCTTGCAGCTATATTTCACTTTAAATTTACTATAAGACTATCAGTTCAAATAATTTTGCACACCTAAAAATTGGGTGGAACAATGTCCTAAAAAAGAAAGAAACCACTGATGTACTACCAATCAGACATTGAACAGCTTGGCCAAGAAAAACAACAGCAGCTGAAGACAGAACATTGTGGGAGCTGAAAAATACCTAACAGATCACCTTTCCTGGCTGTAAAAGTGGACTTATATGGAGTGAATTTTTGTGCCAAAAGTTTCAAATCAAATAATAAAATCCACAAGCAAAATATTAAAACTTTTCATTTTGCTTTACTGTTTTTTTATTTGCAGATTTTTCTGATGCAGTTATACACATTTACATTTTTATACATTTTACATTTTACAACTGATGATACATTTCGGAGACCTTGATGTATAAATCTCAAATACGGATGATTGCATAATAAAGTATGCTGTATCTTCCCAATGACCAATACAGATCTTTAGAACAAGGTAGGCAGGTGCATGTCACAGCCTTATAAAGATGCTTTTGATTCAGTATGTTTAATGGGTCATAAACTGGGTCATAAAATGTATAAAATGAGCAATGGTGAGAGAGGTACCTCTTCTTCAAGCCTGGAGCTGAGAGAGCTTCCTGAGCATTTCCAGAAGCATTACTTTTCTGTACTTCAAGCTGCTCTGGGAGCTCTTCTCTTTTTCCGGTAAGACCAGAGAACAATACAAATCAGACATGATGTTTTTTATATCCATTTCTCTTTACTATTCATAATTCATATAGAGTTGATCAAGGGAATTGTACAGATTGTGTTATTTGCACCTGAAACCTAGTTCAGGATGATAAACTTTGATAAACTTGCACTATGATAAACTTTCCATGAATGGCGAAATAAGCAAAAAAGAGAGTGCATTCTGATTTAAGCCAAATATATCTAAGACTTAAAGGGAATTTTAAACAGTCTGAAAACAGCCAAGACACAGCCAAGGAAACATCTTCCTTACCAATTTATCAGCACAGTAGTAAAGGATCAGTAAATTTCCTTATTGTAGTATCAGAGAATTACACCAGATGTCCTTATCATTCATTATTATTCCCAACATCTGTCTTTAATTGACTCATCCGTTTATCTTTATTGTTTTCACCTCAAACTTAGATTTAAGTCATCAAACTTTGAAATGAGACTACTATGTAATGTGACTTTACATTGTAGAACAGTTGACTTCCTACTTATAGTAAAGGCCAAGGGCGAGCTGTCAATTTGCTCTTTGCGACAGTTGGCTACAGATGCTAAGGGGACAGAGTAACTATGCTAGGAAAACAAAAAGATCAATCAATTTAAGGGCTGCATACTATGATCTACTGGTTTCACTAATTTACCTGTTTCCTTTGTAAATTACATTAGCACTGCTTCCAACCACACCTTATGGTTCTTAATTGGCAAAACAAAGCTGAATAAAGACATCTCTCACTATGGATCAAAACTAGAATAACATCAAATAGATTTTTTAAGTGTATATCCCTCGTCAGGCTTCAGGGCTGTGATTTTGATGAAAATAAACTGCACGCAGACAGTTAGAGACATACATTTACGGTACCCAGGGTATTTAAATCAACATGACTAGTGAATATGAAATTGGCAAGAATTTTACAGCACAAAACAGAACATTTTTAAGTGCACCATGATAATATTTTACAAAAATAATGGAACATGAGAAGATTTCCTCCCCGATTTAACTCCTTAAACCCACAGTGCCCATTGCTGCGTTCACATGTACTTTGTTTACTCTCATACATATAGACCTTTTCTGTATGTGATTTTTTTCTGCAGACTGAATCATTAGCAGTCCTAATCATTGCTGGAACCCTATTATTATTATTATTATTAGTAGTAGTAGTAGTAGTAGTAGTAGCAGTAGGGGTCCAAGATTGATGTGCTTCACATAGGTTTAAAATAGGATTTAGTATTTAGTGGGCTATTACTGGGGCCCAGATGTGCATTAAATGGGCAGCAATATGAGTTCTATTTCATATTTCTAGACTGCCAGAGACAGTTAAACATAGTGGAAGGTGGTCATGCACTTGCGTATGATACAAGAATCTC
Organism: Pangasianodon hypophthalmus; assembly: GCF_027358585.1. Lineage (NCBI taxonomy): Eukaryota > Metazoa > Chordata > Actinopteri > Siluriformes > Pangasiidae > Pangasianodon > Pangasianodon hypophthalmus. The sequence continues at coordinate 20,453,674 of NC_069719.1, read as the reverse complement.
GTATTGATTCAGTCACAAGTGACCTTGACCAATGACCTTTCGGAGTTCATATACGTTTCCGTTATGTCATGGTCTGACTCTCTGTCATTCTCGCGGAGATATCTCGTTCGAGCGTGCACCGTTTGTTTGGGCTGGCATTAGCATCAGCATTTGTTGTGCTTGAGTCTAAGAACACTCATCGGTTTCCAGTGTGTTTGGTGACTGTTCGTAGGTTAGCTAAGTGTCCCCATTGAGTGCTTTTACCCTATTGGCTGACCAGGGGTCTCAGATTTTTATTATTAAGAATATGGCTGTGTGCTCTGTCTGCTCTGGGCCTATGGATTTAATGGATGCTCACAACCATTGCCGTACCTGTTTCGGTATTGACCGCATCAGGGAGGCTCTAACGAATCCTTGTCCTGAGTGTAGTGTTATGCCCATGGAAGTGAGACAACAACGAGGAGGGGACCCTGAATTTCGAGGGTTTTCCCCTCAAAATGCTTTCTAAGCTCGACCACGCAGCAGCAAGCGGTTAGTAGGAAGGGCTGAGGGACCTCCAAACAAGAAACATGGATCTTCGGCTGTCCTTGCTCACCAGGTGGCTGAGTTTTCAAGTACAGTCCAGAACCTCCAGGCTTTACTGGCGGGTTCTGTACAAGCCTCCTGTAAAGAAGCTGATGAGGGTAGGGGGACAGGTATGTCTGCTCCTCCGTTACCTTCCCCAGTTTTGGCTCCTTCAAACCGTCTGCGCCGTTCAGTCTCTCGGCCAGAGGATTTCTTGATGCTGGTTTGTTTCGACTTTGTGGATGTAGCTGCTTCTGCCTTTCGTTCAGCTCCAGCAGCTAGACCGGACCGGGTGGCACGTACGTTGGCGGCGTTCGCCAATGCACAGGAGATGGGTCTTGGTAACATGCCTCCAGTGGAGACATGTATATCTTCTTTGGTTGTGTCCCCTGATGAGGCCCTCAAACAGAATTTACGATGTCCCAACCCAGAATGCAGACGTACCGATGACCCGTTGGTCAGGGTTTATAACACGGTTTCAGGGTTGGGCCGGGTGGGGAACTCTTTAGCCCACCTGATGCCCACTTCATTCAGCCCACTTCATTCAGCTATGACCAAGGACCCCCCGGAGGGCACAGCATCAGAGCTGCTCGATGCTTCCCTGCAGGCTTTAAGGTCAATTGCCTTTTCTACTGGGAAAGCCCTGGGGCTACTGACACAGGCAAGACGTCAGGTATGGCTGGCACAATCCAGATTACTGGAGGCATGCCGCAATCATCTTCATCAGTTGCCACTGGTGCCTGGTCAGGTTTTTGGGCCAGCTGCTCAGGAGGCTCTGGAATGAAGAGCGCATGCAGTACAGTCTCACTTCTGGCATCTTGATGACAAGGGAGGCTACTCTGATCGGCCAGCACACCGGCTGGATGCCTATCAGACAGCCTCACTGCAGAGTGTACAGGGGCAGTTGCACAGACCATCAAGTTAGCTGATGCATCCTAGCGCCTCCCTGTCAAGAGGTGGAGGGGCTCGTTCTTGTTTCCGGCCACCCGCATGCCCTTCTAATAAGGGAACCATCCCTCGCCGCCGTTGACAGCCCAGGGTCTGTGACGGGCTGTTTCTCAGTCTCTCAGTTACAACAGTGGAGGGCTATTACAAACAACAAGTGGATCCTCGAAATATACTGGGGAAAGGATATCATCTTTGATTCCGTCACAGACCCCCATCATGTACCCGTGTCCGGCCTACAGTGGTTCAGGACCCTTACCAGAATCTTGCCCTTGCTGCAGAGGTCTGGGAGCTGCTGAGAAAGAGAACCTGTGGATACGCGAATCCACCCCAGGGGCTTCTATTCGAAATACTTCCTTGATCGGTAAAAGGACAGCAGTTTCAGATGCATTCTTGACCTCAGACGTTTGAACAAGCAGCTCAAACATCTTCGTTTCCACATGACACGTGTGCCATCAAACCCGGGATGTGGTTCACCACGGTGGATTTAAAGGATGCGTATTTCCATATCCCTATTGCTGTCCATCACAGACAGTTTCTACGGTTCACATTCCAGGGCAGAACATACCAGTACTATGTCCTTCCATTCAGGCTGTCTCTCTCCCCATGCGTGTTCACACGATGTATTCAGACAGCCCTGGATCCATTGCAGTGGGATGGCCTGTTGATCCTGCCATACCTAGACGACTGGCTGGTGTGTGCCAGTATGTCTCAGCAGGTGGTCAGCAACACTAAGCACCTACTGGAGCATGTTGCGGCCTTGGGATTGAGGGGAAACCTGCAGAAAAGCTGTCTGGTGTCTCGTCAGTCAGCCTGTTTTCTAGGAATGCATCTGGATTCCAGGTCAATGAGGGCTACCCTCACAGTGCACAGGAGGCAGGCTGTGCACAGGACATTAGCAGGATTCCAAACTCAACACCGGCCACCCTACATCAATTTTCTATGTCTGGCTCGGATACAGTCACCAAGGTGGAACAAGGTCTCGGTCATGTCTCCAACTGTCACGAGGGTTGTTGCTATTGGCGGACAGACACCTCCTGTCGATCAGAGCAATGCATATTCCTAGTGAGAACAACAATGTGGCGGACACCCTCTCTTGCCGCAGGCTAAGGGCGGGGGATTGGTGTCTCCAAAGGGAAGTGATTCAATTGATCTGGAAGAGATACGGGATGGCATCAGTGGACCTCTTTGCCAGCGCGGCAACAACACATCGTCCCCTGTGGTTTTCAATCGAGCAAGAGCAGAGGGCATTAGGTCAGGATGCACTAGCCCACGAGTGGCCAGATCTCCTGCTATATGCTTATCCTCCTCTTCCACTTGTCTGGCCAGTCCCGACACATGTGCAGGAGAGACAGCACAGGTTAATACTAATAGCTCCCCACTGGCCAACGATGCCATGGTTCAGTCTCCTGTTAACCCTTACAACTGCCCCACCTCGACCGTTGCCGTTTCGAAAGGACCTACTGTCTCAGATGGACAGGAAGCTATGGCACCCATTCCGGGACAGGTTGAACTTGTGTGTCTGGCCCCTGGGGCTGAGCAGGTGCTCTCAGAGTGTTCAACTGGAATTAAGAAGAATGCCAGGGCCCCGTCAACACGTACTGCATATGCTAGGAAATGGAGGCTGTTTACTTCCTGGTGTAAAGACAGAGCTCTTAATCCATGTGATCGCCCTATTAGTTCGATATTGAATTATTTACAACACTTGCTGGACACAGGGTGTACCCCAGCCACACTAAAGGTCTTCGTGGCAGCTATAGCAGCCCACAGGGATCCTGTCAATCGGCACGGATAGGCTTATAGTCGCGTTTCTTAGAGGAGCTGTGCACTTTAACCCGCCAGTGCGGGTAACACACACTCAGTGGGACCTGCAGGTCGTGCTTGATAGTTTGTGTTCGGCACCTTGTGAGCCTCTCAAACAAGCCCATATTAAGTATCTTTCTATGAAGGCTGCCTTCCTCTTGGCCATAACGTCAGCCAAGAGGGTCAGTGAGTTGCAGACCCTCTCAGTGAGTCCACAATGCATTAGATGGGGCCCTGAGGATAATCATGTTATGCTTTGGCCAAATCCAGCTTTTCAGCCCAAAGTGTTATCAGCGCATTTTGCTAACCGCCCCTTTCAGCTTGCGGCGTTTCGCCCTGCTGATGAAGCTCCTAATCCAGCACTGTGTCCAGTACGAGCATTGCGACAGTTTGTGTCAATGATGGCATCGTGGTGCTCCACCGACAAGTTGTTCGTCTATTTTGGTCCCTGTCAGAGAGGTGCATCCCTGTCTAAGCAGCGGCTTTCTCATTGGGTGGTATACTCCATTTCCAACGCTTACCACTTGGGTGGTTGTCCAGTCCCAACGTCCGTGAAGTGCCATTCCACTTGTGTGGTTGCCACTTCTTGGGCAGCTCTATGTGGTATTTCCCTATCAGACATATGTGCAGCAGCCACATGGGTATCACCTTCCACATTTACGAGATTCTACTGGCTGAATGTTGCCTCCCTACCTTCAGTTAGCTCTGCTGTATTTACAGACAATGTTAGAGTTCAGTTCTCGTGACTTGGTGGTGAACATCTTCCACTATGTGTAACTGTCTCTGGTGGTCTGGAACTATAAAATAGAATGCTGGTTACGGGTGTAACCGTGGTTCTATGAATAGTGGAAGACCGCCAGAGTCTCTGGTCACTCAGACTGACGAGAATGACTGCAGAGACAGACCATGACGTAAACGGACGCTTATATGGACTCCGATACATCACTGGTGAAGGTCACGTGTGACTGAATCAATACTAGATTCTCGTATCATACGCGAGTGCATGACCACCTTCCACTATGTTTAACCGTCTCTGGAGGTCTTCCACTATTCATAGAACCACGGTTACACTCGTAACCAGCGTTCTACCTGGGTGCTAAGTGGGCTAATGTAACCTTTGTTATTTTGTATATTTCATTAGAACAGGGTGTCAGAAGCTTTCAAATTAATACCTCAAGAAAAAACTTTTTTTTACAGTTTTTTTAATGTTCAAACCAGTGTCAGATTTAGGCTCATTCTGCCTCAAATCCATGGGTGGATGAGTAGCAGCAGTTGGAGCACAACTGGAATACTACTATGCATTAATAAGGTAAGTAATGTTTTTATCTTTATGTACAGTTACATTTCTGTAGTTTAATAAAGGTGAAAGAAAGAAAAAAAAGAAGCGAATGTGTTAATAAGATTTGCCCAGAATGAAGCTTCTGAAAGGAGAAGTCACCTCTGATCTCCAGAATGAGCCACACACAGAAGTGATAAGGTAGAAAGGATGGTAGGACACTTATTACAAACAATTTAACCAAACGACCAATTGGACTAATGACAAATTTAATTGGATAAACATTGATTTTTAAGTATTTGAGGTTTTATCACATTTGCTCATCCATCAGTAAACTTAAATGATTTCTGAGGATTTCCTGTTGCTGAGGCTAAGGTATGTAAAATTGTTTTAAATGTTAGAAAATAATTTCCAAACTAGACAGATGAAGACTGTTAGAAGAAGACTGAAGATGATTTTCTGCTCACCACGGTTGTAAAGAGTTATTATTTGAGTTACTTTCAGTTCCTTCCTGGCAGCTCGAACCAATCTGGCCATTTTCCTCTGACCTCACTCACAGAATGTTTTTGTTTTCCGCACCATTCTGTGTAAACTCTAGAGACTGTTGTGTGTGAAAAATCCCAGGAGATTAGCAGTTTTTAAAATACTCAAACCAGCTAGTCTGGCACCAACTACCATGTGATGACCAAAGTCACAGAGATGACACTTTTTCTTCCTTCTGATGTTTGATGTGAACATTAACTGAAGCTCTTGTCCTGTATCTGCATGATTTTGTTGCTGCCACATGATTGGCTGATTAGATAACTGCATGAATGTGCAGGTGTACAGGTGTTCCTAATAAAGTGGATGGTGAGTGTATATAAGTCAATATTTTGTGAAATAATTTTATAAATAAATAATAACAGAGAATTCATTATGATAAAATATTATATGATAAAATATTGTCCTTTTTCATTCAATCATTTTTCTATTCTTAATTAAACAGACCTTGATAGTGTGTCACGATTAGAACATACTTTTAAAGACCGTGAAATAAGAGCAGCTACTGTCATGGCAAAACTCTTCAGTTCAGAACAAGAAAAATTACTTTCAAAAGTCAAAGGGTTTTGGATGCCAAAAATCAGACTTTACTGAATCAATCAACAAAGCCGAGATGATCATCTGATTTACAGTCATGGCTCATGCTTTTATACACTTCTAAAACAATGAACCCATTAAGTGAAGTCTTCTCTTTTTTCTTTTTATTACACCCTTGTCTCTCGCCACAATTATTTCATTGACCCTGTATCTTAGTTTTAACCATGATGAGAGTTCAGTCAGTTTATTTTTTTAAAAAAGTTAACCTTCATCACAACTTCAATAATGCACTTCAGTAGTCTGGTAGAGAGAAAAACACCCTCCCATGAGACATGATAGAGCACATCTGGACTGAAGAAGATACAGTTTATGAATGAGAACTGTGTGTTTATTGTTTTACCCAAAAGCACAGTCCACCTGCAAGGTCACACCAGTTTGTTTTAGGTTTCTTGATTCACATACACAGAAAAATCATATGCATAAAGTCAACTCTCTAAATGTACTAAATCTCTTATTATTTCTAGGTATTTTAACTCTTGATTATACTTGATGGATTATATGATAAAAAATACTTAAATCCTACTTTGATTAAGAAAATTCTTCCATACTACTAAAAAGTTACAAGCTAATGTCTGTAGTGGGGTTTTGTGCATTACAGGCTCGTCCGTCAAACTAGTAAATTAAACCAGCCTCACATAATCAAATGGACGATGATGATGATGATGATGATGATAGTTGCCTCATTACACTCCCAGAAATAGCTAGCTCGCAAATGTTGCTGTGTTGGTACTAACAAGGGTACATGTGGTGTACCTTCACTTAGCTTTTCAAGTAAAGGTTTCAAGGCAGACCAGGGATGCTTAAAGTACTCTGAATTATTTTTAAAGCCTTATTTTATTCATGTTTCCAGGTTAAATATACATATTAAAGATACACAAAATGTAGGCTACCCCTATGTGGTACAACTTCAGCAACAAGGAAATTGACAGTGTGGTGCCTTTATTTCTAAGAATTTTCTTCTTATATTATATTATAATATTTCTAAGGGTCACAATTTAAAATTAACCATTAAAGCAAGTAGCATCAATTGTCTAATTTAGATAATTATCTTTAGACTTTACACAGAGACTTTACACAGAGCTGCTGCATGCACACAGCTCATTTCACCATTGTGCCCCATTTAAATTTATTTTTATGTTTTTTTGCTAAAGACATTGACGAATATTGATGATAATAAACCGAAGTTTTCACAGGTTGTCCACTCCAGCCGACTGTTTCTAATTCTTTTCAGCTCGTAGCTCACAGTAACAGTCCACACTAAGAGGCGTGACACCGTGATCACGTGACTCTGTGCATCGCGAGAACACCGCGGGTAGCGCTCGGGAATGTGGTGAAGTCTCGGGCACTGTCCCAAACGCTCGCTCGCGGACCAGAGGGTCCCTCGATGTTCGTCATCAAACATTTCGATTTGGGACGGCGCCGTTTGACTGTGACGTAATGATGGCGTCACAAAGGGGCGCTTATGTAAAAGCACAGAGTAACGTCACAAACATTCTTATTACAGCTGATTTCTCACGACTTTCTCGCTACAGAAGGACGAAATAAAACATGATGGAGATGTTATTTTCTTTTCTGCCATCACTGCTTAAAAACTGGATAACAAAGCCAGGCAGTGATGAACGAGACAGAACTGCGGCCAGAGCAGCAGGACAGAAAGAAGTTGCGGCCGGAGCAATGGAAAGGGAAGAAGTTGCAACAGAAGTGGAAGAAGTTGCAACAGAAGTGGAAGAAGTTGCAACAGAAGTGGAAAAAGTTGCGGACAGAGCAACAGGAGAGGAAGAAGTTGCAACAGAATGGAAAGATGTTGCAACAGAAGGGGAAGAAATTGTGGACGGAGCAACAGGAGAGGAAGAAGTTGCAACAGAATGGAAAGATGTTGCAACAGAAGGGGAAGAAATTGTGGACGGAGCAACAGGAGAGGAAGAAGTTGCAGTAGAATGGCAAGATGTTGCAACAGAATGGGAAAATGTTGCAACGGAAAAGGAAGAAGTTGCAGAAGAATGGCAAGATGTTGCAACAGAATGGGAAGATGTTCCAGAAGAATGGAAAGATGTTGCAACAGAATGGGAAGAAGAAGAGGAAGAAAGGTTTGAAGGTAAATGTCCGATTGTGGGCATGGATCCTGTCCACAAAATAGGACATCTCATCCGCAAAAGAGTTACAGACAAGAATGGGACTAAAACCAGAAAGGGCAAGAGAGCATGGAAGCCGTTTAATGCAGTCCTACAAGGCATGGTTCTTTATTTACGAAAAGACACATCTGATTTGTGTAAGACAGACAATGCCATTAGACTGCATCACGCCATGGCATACGCTATAGATTACAAAAAGAGGCCGCATGTGCTGTGCCTCAGGACCGCAGACTCCAGACACTTCTACTTACAGGCTGAGAGTGAAGTAGAGCAGATATCATGGGTCACGCACATTAACTGCATCGCCGCATGTTACTCTGCTCCTCCATTCACTCCTGTTTCACAAGATAAGAAGGAACATCACCCTCAGGTCCTTCCTTCATTCCCTACCTGTAGGTCTCTAGAGCAGCAGCTCGAGTGCTACAAGGACCAGTTACAGAGGGTTTCGGAGCATTTAGATTACTATCAGACATTGCCTTTTAGGGATGGTACTTTATCTTTAGGTTATATGGTGCAGGAGGTAAAGCGCTACACAACGTATGTGAGAGCGTTACAGTGGCTTCTTGCAGAAAACGATGCTGGAGAAGGCTGCAGCGACTCAACCTAAAGGAAAATTGGCATCACTGTCTTTCACAAACAGGATTAAAAACAATCTGCATAAACATATTTTAATTTTATTGATTACAAAAATAAATAAAGATTATTCAAATGATACAATGCTGGCTCATTCTGTGTGTCTCATACAATATAGTTACTATACTAACAATTTACACAGGGACTTGTATGGCGTGTCATCTACATAATCTAGGGCTAATAATAAACAGATTATTTAACAGAGGAAAGTGTAAAATTGTTGATATGGTGAAGTGAAACACTCCAAAATGTACACTACCCCTTTATTTCCATTCTTGAACTGTTCATACCAGAAAGTACCAGCCATATTAGATTCTTTCAGAAACATGTCTCGAAATAATTTATACTACAATGTTACTCTCAAAAGTATTCAACCCCTTTAAAAGTCATCAGATTCATCTGGATTACAAATGACATTTAAACAGATTGTTCCAGCAAACATTTTTTAAATTGCAAACTAGTGATGACAAGTAAATTTTCAAAGTTAAAATTTATTATTTGTCAGCAGATCTTTTAAAAAAAATACAAACTGAAAAATGCAGCTTGCATAAATATTCTACCCCTTCAGACTAGTACTTGGTAGAATCTCATTTTGCTGCAATAACAGTTTTAAGTCTGTTAAGGTGAGTTCCTACCAGCTATGCACACTGTTTGGGAGCGATTTTGCCCATTCTTCCTGTCAGATTTGCTCCTGATTCTTCAGGTTGTTTGGATGTTGTTATGTAGCTAAAATGTACCTAATTAGCTGCATATACTTTTGGGGTTATTTGGTGTGACCCTCAGGGGAACAACTGAAGGTTCTAGGTAAATGAATAAATGAGTTGAAAGGGGGCCAAATAAAATCTCTTCAGCTAAGCACCCTTAACTATCCAATGAAATCTTAAGGTGAAATCCCTTTTTCTGAGAGTTTAACCAATGAATCCTCACTGAGTGTCTATTTCTTTCACCAAGCTATACTTCACTGAGGCACATTCAATTCAATTCAATTTTATTTGTATAGTGCTTTTAACAATGGACATTGTCACAAAGCAGCTTTACCGAAATAAACGGATTCACAAAAAATATATTGTACATATGTGAATTTATCCCTAATGAGCAAGCCACAGGCGACAGTGGCAAGGAAAAACTCCCTGAGACAATATGAGGAAGAAACCTTGAGAGGAACCAGGCTCAAAAGGGAACCCATCCTTTTGTCCTCTAATGGTTAATGTACTTTGCGTGCAGAGTGCAAGCAGGGACTCCAGCAAGACTAGCTATGACAGCATAACTAAAAGGGAGAGCCAGAAGCTAACACAGACATGAGGGCACCCTGGGACATAAGGCAGCCAGCCATAACTGTTCCAACAAGGCTGTTCCATAACTGTGGGGCTTTGTAAGAGAAAGCTCTACCCCAGCTGTAGCCCGCACTATTCGAGGTACCAACAAATAGCCTGCACCTTTTGATCTAAGTAGGTGTGGCGGATCATAACAGACCAAAAGTTCACTCAGGTACTGTGGCGCGAGACCATCGAGTGCTTTATAGGTCAATAGTAGTATTTTATAATCAATACGAAATTTGATTGGGAGCCAGTGCAGTGTGGATAAGATATGGGTTATCTTCTGATTCTGGTAAGGACTCTCGCTGCTGCATTCTGGACTAACTGGAGCTTGTTTATGCATCTACTGGAACATCCAGACAGTAAGGCATTACAATAATCCAACCTAGAGGTAACAAAAGCATGAACTAATTTTCCTGCATCGTGTAGTGACAATATATTTCTTATTTTAGCAATATTTCTGAGATGAAAGAAAGTGATCCTAGTTATATTATCTACACGAGCTTCAAAAGAAAGACTAGAGTCGGTCTTTTACTGCTGCACATGATGAAACAGAAAGGCCATCCAGAGTTATTATGTAATCAGAAAGCTTACTTCTAACTGTAAGAGACAGTTAATAAGCATCCAGTTTCTAATGTCTTTTACACATTCATCAACTTTATTAAGCTGGTGTCTGTCATCTGGCTTTGCTCAAACAGTGGAAGCTAATACCATGTTTACGAATAATTTTGCCCAGAGATAGCATATATAAAGAAAAGAGCAGTGGGCCTAAAACAGAGCCTTGCGGGACACCAAACTTTACCTTAGTATGCGAAGAGAAGTCAGCATTTACGTCTACAATCTGATAACGATCAAGCAAGTAAGACCTGAGCCAGGAGAGGGCCGTTCCCTTAAAGCCTACTACATTTTCTAGTCTATTGAGGAGAATAGCATGATCAATGGTATCAAAAGCTGCACTAAGGTCAAGCGGCACAAGCAAGGAGACACAACCCTGATCAGAGGCCAGTAGTAAGTCTTTTACCACTTTAACCAGCGCTGTCTCTGTGCTATGATGAGGCTTAAATCCTGACTAATTTCATGAATGTTATTTCTATGTAAGTATGAGCATTGCTGCTGTGCTACAACTTTTTCTAGGACTGGACTGAAGGAACACACACACATACCTCCAATACTCAGAAACTGGACTGAAGGAATACGCACACACATACCAATATACACACACAACTGAACATCATCTCTGCAATTTTTTTTTGATATTGGTCTATAGTTAGACAGCTGACAGGGGTCAAGGTCAGGTTTTTTAATCAAGGGCTTGATAACTGCTAGTTTAAAAGATTTAGGTACATAGCCAGTGCTAAGGGAAGAACTTATTATCTTTAAAAGAGGTTTGTTTGTTTCAGGAATTATCTGTTTGAGGAAACAAGTAGGTAATGGATCTAGAATCTATACAGGTTGATGATTTTGATGATGAAATTAGTAAAATTAGTTCAGTCTCTTCAAGGGGAGTAAAACATTGTAATTGTTGATCTGATATTATTATATTATCATCTACAGGGTTAGTTATAAAACTGTCCGGTTTTAAATTAATAGTCTGAATTTTTTGCCTGATATTTTCAATTTTACCATTGAAAAATTTCACGAAGTCATCACTGCTATATAATGATTGTGTGCGTGTTTCTATTGTGGTCTTATTCCTAGTTAATTTTGCTACAGTATCAAATAAGAATCTAGAATTATTTCTGTTATCTTCAATTAGGGTGGAGAGATACATTGATCTAGCAGCACGACGAGCTTTCCTATAGCTCAAAAGGCTCTCCTTCCATGCTATTTGAAATACTACCTATTTAGTTTGATGCCATCTACTTTCTAGTTTTCGAGTGGTCTGTTCTAAAGTTAGTGTGTGATTGCTATACCAGGGTGCAACTTTTTCTCCCTAATTATTTTTCTTTCAAGTGGCGCTACCTTATCTAGTGAGTTGCAGAAGGTTGATTCTAAGCATCCAGTTGCCTGGTCAAGTTCTTCGGGATCAGACGGTGATCCAATCATGGTTGATAAATCTGGGAGATTACTGACAAAACTCTGTGCAGTTGTTGACGTGAAAGTACGTTTTACACGGTGACGTGGCAAGGTGCATATATTATGATTAAGACACATTTTAAATGAGATGAGGTAATGATCTGAGATAGCTTCAGACTGTGGAAATGAGACTATATTTTCTATATTTAATCCGAATGTTAGTATTAAATCAGGAGTGTGACCACCACTATGGCTGTGTCCTATTACATTCCGATTAACCCCTACTGAATCAAGAATGGACACAACTGCTGTTCTTAGAGGGTCATCTGGATTATCAAAATGAATATTAAAGTCTCCAACAATTAATGCTTTGTCTAAGAAAACAACCAGGTTAGAGATGAAATCCACAAATTCACATAGGAATTCCTATTTCCATAGGAATTCACATAGGAATATGCCCCTGGGGGTCTGTAAATAATAATTACTGGAATCACCTGGGTAGACTTTTATTGATTGATAGATTTTTAGTGGCTACGTATGTTATAGTATAAAGAACTTCAAACGCGTTGAATTTATGACTAGGTTTTTGTATGACGCCTAGATTATCATTATAGATCATTGCGAAGCCTCCTCCTTTGCCAGTTAGACGGGGCTGATGTATGCAACTGTACCCGGGAGGACTAGCTTCATTTAATGCTACAAACTCGTTTGGTTTAATCCACATTTCTGTTAAACACAGTACATCAAACTCCTGATCAGTAATGGTTTCATTAACAATAAGCACTTTAGACATAAGAGACCTAATATTCAACAGTCCTAGCTTCAGATCAACGGTGCTGGCTACGCATTGGGTTTGATTTAATTTTATGTTAATTAGGTTAATAAAACAACTGTCTGAGTATGTCTATAATTTTGTTTAGCTCAGGGAACAGACACAGTCTCAATACAGTGGAACCTAAGTGACGACTCAGTGCGGCTAGCAGACGCTCGGTTTAGCCTGCTTGTCTGCTCCCTGGCCTTGGCCCTGGATTGTCACCGATTAACTAGGCCTGTTCTGAGACTATGTGCTATGCTGCAAGAAATGAGAGCAGCCCCTTCCCGAGTGGGATGGACACCGTCCTGCCCTAAAAGTCCAGCCTTGCCCTCAAAGTTATAAAGGTAACTATATAGCCAACATTGTTTTCGGAGCACCACCTGGACATCCAGCAGTTCAGCGACCATAACCTGCTGTAAGCTACATCGCCACACCACACTGGGATGGGGCCAGAGTATATTACAGCATCGGACATCGCCTTCGCTAATTTACACACCTCTACAGTGTTACTCTTAGTAACCTAAGACTGACGAAGGCGTATATCATTAGCTCCTACATGAATAACTATCTTTGAGAACGTGAGCTTGCCTAAGACCCTAAGATTACCTGCTATGTCCGGCGCCCTGGCTCCCGGTATACACCTAACTAAATGCTGGTGCTCCTAAAGGCCTCGATAATCCATAACACATTTAATGTATTACTTTTTTAAGCATTAAATTATACTAAAAGACAGATGGCAGTGTATAAAATTTAGCCAACTTATAATAGACATGTCAGGAGGAATATCCCTGATGGAAACTTTTGAACTGATATACTGTAAACTATTTTTGTTATTTGACTATTATCTGTCACACCTGTTGGTTATTTTTGGTTTATTCTATGGGTACACAAACTTTTGCATCTGACTATAGGAAATATTAGCAAACATTTGTTTATACCCTACGTATTGGGAGTAGGGGGAAAAGTGGGATTCAGTCTACATCAGTCATTATTAGGGGTCCAAGCACATAGTGCTTTTAATTCTATTGGAATTGTTAGGATTTTTCTTCTTCTTCTTCTTCTTCTTCTTCTTATTATTATTATGCTTTAAAACAAATCGTGCAGACCAGACCGTAAGTCCTACAGACATGAAACTTGCTCAGTATTCCCTCCTGCTACTCAGGCAAGGGAAATGGGCCTGACTGACCTAATGGTGGTGTTATGGTGCAGCGTTTTACGTTTTGGTCCATATCTCATAAACTGTGTGCCTTACAAAGAAAATTCTTTTTTCCACTGATCCCTTGGGTTCTCCCAATCAAAAAAGCCTCAAGACTCATGTAGCTCCGCCTACTAAGATTTTTCTTTTTTTTTTTTTTTTAACTAATTTGCATAATATACAAAACTCACCTTTGCGAACTAGTCCTAGCATTTTTGGCCAATCTTCACCAATTTGGTTTCAAACTACTCAGCAGAGTGTGAAGCTCAAAAATGATCAAAAATATGTTGACATTTATTAATAATATGGCCGCCACACGTAAATCAATTCTAATGCGGCAGAGCCTGATTTACTCAAACAGCTGTAACTCATGAGTGTTTGCATACGTTTATGCTGAAAGGCATACATAGGACAACAAATGCACACAAATGCAAGCACATCTCTGGAAAATAAGGCGTACAGTGAAAATTCATCTTCAGCTTAATTCGTTTGCACAAAGTCTACAAAATTGCCTTTTGGAACATTTGGCTCCACCCACTTAAATTTGGGATAATTTGCATAATATGCGAAACCTACTTCTGTGAACTAGTCCTAGGATTTTTGGTCAACCTTCACAAGATTGATGTTAAACTACCCAGGACTGTATGAATCTCAATAATTATCAAAAAATGTTGACATTTCAATCAATTTTAAGGAGGCGGAGCTGGATTTACTCATAGCTGTAATACATGACTGGTAATATGGATTTAATCCAAACTTGAAAGCCATGTTCAGTACAAGGTTCTCAGGGTGTCTGCTCAGGTTGGGGTGTGGTCATTGAAAGGGGGTCGAGTAAGGCTCAGTCTGTCTGTCTTAGCTGGAATTTGGTATGCTGCATCAATCTGCTAATCTGTAACTGGATTTTTAATCATCACTTAATCACTTTAAACACACGGCCACCTGTAGCCAATCCTCAAGAACCATAAGTCCAGTCAAGGCTGAAATTTGGTATGGTGCATCAATGTGGTAATCTGTAAGTAGATTTTTGATAATGACCAAATAATAAAAAAAAAAAAAAAAAAAAAAAAAAAAACCTGGCTGCCATTGGCCAATCAGATTTCAGCAGGCATTTGACAGGGTTAACATTGAGGTATCGGCACAAAACTTGAATGGTAGGTTCGGTTCGGGACCCACCACTATCTGATGCAATCTCAATCAAATTGTCCTTTGGGGGGTGCTATTTATGTTTGTGCACCTAAACAGAAACATATCTCTTGGAAAATATGTTCTACAATGAAAATCCTTTTTTAACTGAATGTGTTTACTCTGACTCTAAAAAAAACTGCCTTTTAAAAACCTTTACCTTTAACAATATGTCTGCCCCACATCAATCAATTCTAAGGGGGTGGAGCTGGTTTACTCAAATAGCTGCTATTCATATTCATAGGGCTTGTACTTAAGTTCAAATAGCTGTTTCTCAGGAACCAAAGTCCAAGTGAGTTAATCATCACTGAATTACTTAAAAAACATGGCCGCCTTCAGTCAACCGGGTTTCAGCAGGCACTTTACACAGCTAGCATTCAGCTATCATCACAGATCTTGATAGATGACATATGTTAATCTATGGTCTCTTTATTGTTCTATGTATCTTGGCAAGAACTGGCCATTTGGAGGTGATATTTGTAGGGAGTGCCTGGACTCGCAGATTGCTGCTTGCAGCTATATTTTACTTTAAATTTACTATAAGACTATCAGTTCAAATAATTTTGCACACCTAAAAATTGGGTGGAACAATGTCCCGAAAAAGAAAGAAACCACTGATGTACTACCAGTCAGACATTGAACAGCTTGGCCAAGAAAAACAACAGCAGCTGAAGACAGAACATTGTGAGAGCTGAAAAATACCTTACAGATCACCTTTCCTGGCTGTAAAAGTGGACTTATATGGAGTGAATTTTTGTGCCAAAAGTTTCAAATCAAATAATAAAATCAGGCATGATGTTTTTTATATCCATTTCTCGTTACTATTCATAATTCATATAGTGTTGATCAAGGGAATTGTACAGATTTTGTTATTTGCACCTGAAACCTAGTTCAGGATGATAAACTTTGATAAACTTGCACTATGATAAACTTTCCGTGAATGGCAAAATAAGCAAAAAAGAGAGTGCATTCTGATTTAAGCCAAATATATCTAAGACTTATAGGGAATTTTAAACAGTCTGAAAACAGCCAAGACACAGCCAAGGAAACATCTTCCTTACCAATTTATCAGCACAGTAGTAAAGGATCAGTAAATCTCCTTATTGTAGTATCAGAGAATTACAGCAGATGTCCTTATCATTCATTACTATTCCCAACATCTGTCTTTAATTGACTCATCTGTTTATCTGTATTGTTTTCTCCTCAAACTTAGATTTAAGTCATCACTCAACTTTGAAATGAGTCTACTATGTAATGTGACTTTACATAGTAGAGCAGTTGACTTCCTACTTTTATAGTAAAGGCCAAGGGCGAGCTGTTAATTCGCTCTTTGCGACAGTTGACTACAGATGCTAAGGGGACAGAGTAACTATGCGGGGAAAACAAAAAGATCAATCAATTTAAGGGCTGCATACTATGATCTACTGGTTTCACTAATTTACCTGTTTCCTTTGTAAATTACATTAGCACTGCTTCCAACCACACCTTATGGTTCTTAATTGGCAAAACAAAGCTGAATAAAGACATCTCTCACTATGGATCAAAACTAGAATAACATCAAATAGATTTTTTTAAGTCTATATCCCTTGTTAGGCTTCAGGGCTGTGATTTTGATGAAACTGAACTGCACGCAGAAAGTTAGAGACATACATTTAAGGACCCAGGGTATTTAAATCAACATGACTAGTGAATATGAAATTGGCAAGAATTTTACAGTACAAGAGATAACATTTTTAAGTGCACCATGATAATATTTTACAAAAATAATGGAACGTAAGAAGATTTCCTCCCTGATTTACCTCCTTAAACCCACAGTGCCCATTGCTGCGTTCACATGTACATTGCTCACTCTCATACATATAGACCTTTTCTGTATATGATTTTTTTCTGCAGACTGAATCATTAGCCGTCCTAATCATTGCTGTAACCCTATTATTATTATTACACATTTGAAACTTTAAAACTTTAGCAGCATTTGTTGTGCTTAAGTCTAAGACCGCTCATTGGTTTCCAGTGTGTTTGGTGGCAGTTCATAGGTGACGAGCTTGTCAGCTAAGCGTCCCCGTTGAGTGCTTTTACCCCATTGGCTGAGCAGGGGTCTCAGTTTATTATTATTAAGAATATGGCTGCGTGCTCTGTCTGCTCTGGGCCTATGGATTTAATGGATGCTCACACCCATTGCCCTACCTGTTTGGGTATTGACCACATCAGGGAGGCTCTAACGAATCCTTGTCCTGAGTGTAGTGTTATGCCCATGGAAGTGAGACAACAACGACTCGCACGATTGGACCCTGAATCTTCCCCAGTTTTGGCTCCTTCAAACCGTCTGCGCCGTTCAGTCTCTCGGCCAGAGGATTTCTTGATGCCGGTTTGTTTCGAATTTGCGGATGTAGTTGCTCCTGCCTTTGTTCAGCTCCAGCAGCTAGACCGGACCGGGTGGCACGTACGTTGGCGGCGATGGCCAATGCACAGGAGATGGGTCTTGGTAACATGCCTCTAGTGGAGACATGTATATCTTCTTTGGTTGTGTTCCCTGATGAGGCCCTCAAACAGAATTTTCGATGTCCCAACCCAGAATGCAGACGTACCGGTGACCTGTTGGTCAGGGTTTATAACACGGTTTCAGGGCTGGGCCGGGTGGGGAACTCTTTAGCCCACCTGATGCCCACTTCATTCAGCCCACTTCATTCAGCTATGACCAAGGACCCCCCGGAGGGCACAGCATCAGAGCTGCTCGATGCTTCCCTGCAGGCTTTAAGGTCAATTGCCTTTTCTACTGGGAAAGCCCTGGGGCTACTGACACAGGCGAGACGCCAGGTATGGCTGGCACAATCCAGATTACTGGAGGCATGCCGCAATCATCTTCATCAGTTGCCACTGGTGCCTCGTCAGGTTTTTGGGCCAGCCGCTCAGGAGGCTCTGGAATGAAGAGCGCGTGCAGTACAGTCTCACTTCTGGCATCTTGACGACAGGGGAGGCTACTCTGATCGGCCAGCACACCGGCTGGATGCCTATCAGACAGCCTCACTGCAGAGTGTACAGGGGCAGTCGCACAGACCATCAAGTTAGCTGATGCATCCTAGCGCCTCCCTGTCAAGAGGTGGAGGGGCTCGTTCTTGTTTCCGGCCACCTGCATGTCCTTCTAATAAGGGAACCATCCCTCGCCGCCGTTGACAGCCCAGGGTCTGTGACGGGCTGTTTCTCAGTCTCTCAGTTACAACAGTGGAGGGCTATTACAAACAACAAGTGGATCCTTGAAATATACTGGGGAAAGGATATCATCTTTGATTCCGTCACAGACCCCCATCATGTACCCGTGTCCGGCCTACAGTGGTTCAGGACCCTTACCAGAATCTTGCCCTTGCTGCAGAGGTCTGGGAGCTGCTGAGAAAGAGAACCTGTGGATACGCGAATCCACCCCAGGGGCTTCTATTCGAAATACTTCCTTGATCGGTAAAAGGACAGCAGTTTCAGATGCATTCTTGACCTCAGACGTTTGAACAAGCAGCTCAAACATCTTCGTTTCCACATGACACGTGTGCCATCAAACCCGGCATGTGGTTCACCACGGTGGATTTAAAGGATGCGTATTTCCATATCCCTATTGCTGTCCATCACAGACAGTTTCTACGGTTCACATTCCAGGGCAGAACATACCAGTACTATGTCCTTCCATTCGGGCTGTCTCTCTCCCCATGCGTGTTCACACGATGTATTCAGACAGCCCTGGATCCATTGCAGTGGGATGGCCTGTTGATCCTGCCATACCTAGACGACTGGCTGCTGTGTGCCAGGATGTCTCAGCAGGTGGTCAGCAACACTCGGCACCTACTGGAGCATGTTGCGGCCTTGGGATTGAGGGTAAACCTGCAGAAAAGCTGTCTGGTGTCTCGTCAGTCAGCCTGTTTTCTAGGCATGCATCTGGATTCCAGGTCAATGAGGGCTACCCTCACAGTGCACAGGAGGCAGGCTGTGCACAGGACATTAGCAGGATTCCAAACTCAACACCGGCCACCCTACATCAATTTTCTATGTCTGGCTGGGATACAGTCACCAAGGTGGAACAAGGTCTTGGTCATGACTCCAACTGTCACGAGGGTTGTTGCTATTGACACCTCCTGTCGATCAGAGCAATGCATATTCCTAGTCAGAACAACAATGTGGCGGACACCCTCTCTTGCCGCAGGCTAAGGGCGGGGGATTGGTGTCTCCAAAGGGAAGTGATTCAATTGATCTGGAAGAGATACGGGATGGCATCAGTGGACCTCTTTGCCAGCGCGGCAACAACACATCGTCCCCTGTGGTTTTCAATCGAGCAAGAGCAGAGGGCATTAGGTCAGGATGCACTAGCCCACGAGTGGCCAGATCTCCTGCTATATGCTTATACTCCTCTTCCACTTGTCTGGCCAGTCCCGACACATGTGCAGGAGAGACAGCACAGGTTAATACTAATAGCTCCCCACTGGCCAACGATGCCATGGTTCAGTCTCCTGTTAACCCTTACAACTGCCCCACCTCGACCGTTGCCGTTTCGAAAGGACCTACTGTCTCAGATGGACAGGAAGCTATGGCACCCATTCCGGGACAGGTTGAAGTAGTGTGTCTGGCCCCTGGGGCTGAGCAGGTGCTCTCAGAGTGTTCAACTGGAATTAAGAAGAATGCCAGGGCCCCGTCAACACGTATTGCATATGCTAGGAAATGGAGGCTGTTTACTTCCTGGTGTAAAGACAGAGCTCTTAATCCATGTGATCGCCCTATTAGTTCGATATTAAATTATTTACAACACTTGCTGGACACAGGGCGTACCCCAGCCACACTAAAGGTCTTCGTGGCAGCTATAGCAGCCCACAGGGATCCTGTGGTGGGGGGGTGTCAATCGGCACGGATAGGCTTAGAGTCGCATTTCTTAGAGGAGCTGTGCACCTTAACCCGCCAGTGCGGGTAACACACACTCAGTGGGATCTGCAGGTCGTGCTTGATAGCTTGTGTTCGGCACCTTATTAGCCCTTCGAACAAGCCCATATTAAGTATCTTTCTATGAAGACTGCCTTCCCCTTGGCCATAACGTCAGCCAAGAGGGTCAGTGAGTTGCAGGCCCTCTCAGTGAGTCCACAATGCATTAGATGGGGCCCTGAGGATAATCATGTTATGCTTTGGCCAAATCCAGCTTTTCAGCCCAAAGTGTTATCAGCGCATTTTGCTAACCGCCCCTTTCAGCTTGCGGCGTTTCGCCCTGCTGATGAAGCTCCTAATCCAGCACTGTGTCCAGTACGAGCGTCGCGACAGTATGTGTCAACGACGGCATCGTGGTGCTCCACCGACAAGTCGTTCGTCTATTTTGGTCCCTGTCAGAGAGGTGCATCCCTGTCTAAGCAGCGGCTCTCATTGGGTGTTATACACCATTTCCAATGCTTACCACTTGGGTGGTTGCCCAGTCCCAACATCCGTGAAGTGCCATTCCACTTGTGTGGTTGCCACTTCTTGGGCAGCTCTATGTGGTGTTTCCCTATCAGACATATGTGCAGCAGCCACATGGGTATCACCTTCCACATTTACGAGATTCTACTGGCTGAATGTTGCCTCCCTACCTTCAGTTAGCTCTGCTGTATTTACAGACAATGTTAGAGTTCAGTTCTCGTGACTTGGTGGTAAACATCTTCCACTATGTGTAACTGTCTTTGGTGGTCTGGATCTATGAAATAGAACGCTGTTTATGGGTGTAACCATGGTTCTATGAATAGTGGAAGACCGCCAGAGTCTCTGGTCACTCAGACTGACGAGAATGACTGCAGAGACAGACCATGACGTAAACGGACGCTTATATGGACTCCGATACATCACTGGTGAAGGTCACGTGTGACTGAATCAATACTAGATTCTCGTATCATACGCGAGTGCATGACCACCTTCCACTATGTTTAACCGTCTCTGGAGGTCTTCCACTATTCATAGAACCACGGTTACACTCGTAACCAGCGTTCTACCTGGGTGCTAAGTGGGCTAATGTAACCTTTGTTATTTTGTATATTTCATTAGAACAGGGGGTCAGAAGCTTTCAAATTAATACCTCAAGAAAAAAACATTTTTACAGTTTTTTTAATGTTCAAACCAGTGTCAGATTTAGGCTCATTCTGCCTCAAATCCATGAGTGGATGAGTAGCAGCAGTTGGAGCACAACTGGAATACTACTAATAAGGTAAGTAATGTTTTTATCTTTATGTACAGAAAGAAAAAAAAGAAGCGAATGTGTTAATAAGATTTGCCCAGAATGAAGCTTCTGAAAGGAGAAGTCACCTCTGATCTCCAGAATGAGCCACACACAGAAGTGATAAGGTAGAAAGGATGGTAGGACACTTATTACAAACAATTTAACCAAACGACCAATTGGACTAATGACAAATTTAATTGGATAAACATTGATTTTGTATCTATATTTATATTGCTTTTTTAAGTATTTGAGGTTTTATCACATTTGCTCATCCATCAGTAAACTTAAATGATTTCTGAGGATTTCCTGTTGCTGAGGCTAAGGTATGTAAAATTGTTTTAAATGTTAGAAAATAATTTCCAAACTAGACAGATGAAGACTGTTAGAAGAAGACTGAAGATGATTTTCTGCTCACCACGGTTGTAAAGAGTGATTATTTGAGTTACTTTGAGTTCCTTCCTGGCAGCTTCTGGCCATTTTCCTCTGACCTCACTCACAGAATGTTTTTGTTTTCCGCACCATTCTGTGTAAACTCTAGAGACTGTTGTGTGTGAAAATCCCAGGAGATTAGCAGTTTCTGAAATACTCAAACCAGCCAGTCTGGCACCAACTACCATGTGATGACCAAAGTCACAGAGATGACACTTTTTCTTCCTTCTGATGTTTGATGTGAACATTAACTGAAGCTCTTGTCCTGTATCTGGATGATTTTGTTGCTGCCACATGATTGGCTGATTAGATAACTGCATGAATGTGCAGGTGTACAGGTGTTCCTAATAAAGTGGATGGTGAGTGTATATAAGTCAATATTTTGTGAAATAATTTTATAAATAAATAATAACAGAGAATTCATTATGATAAAATATTATATGATAAAATATTGTCCTTTTTCATTCAATCATTTTTCTATTCTTAATTAAACAGACCTTGATAGTGTGTCACGATTAGAACATACTTTTAAAGACCGTGAAATAAGAGCAGCTACTGTCATGGCAAAACTCTTCAGTTCAGAACAAGAAAAATAACTTTCAAAAGTCAAAGGGTTTTGGATGCCAAAAATCAGACTTTACTGAATCAATCAACAAAGCCGAGATGATCATCTGATTTACAGTCATGGCTCATGCTTTTATACACTTCTAAAACAATGAACCCATTAAGTGAAGTCTTCTCTTTTTTCTTTTTATTACACCCTTGTCTCTCGCCACAATTATTTCATTGACCCTGTATCTTAGTTTTAACCATGGCGAGAGTTCAGTCAGTTTATTTTTTTAAAAAAGTTAACCTTCATCACAACTTCAATAATGCACTTCAGTAGTCTGGTAGAGAGAAAAACACCCTCCCATGAGACATGATAGAGCACATCTGGACTGAAGAAGATACAGTTTATGAATGAGAACTGTGTGTTTATTGTTTTACCCAAAAGCACAGTCCACCTGCAAGGTCACACCAGTTTGTTTTAGGTTTCTTGATTCAAATACACAGAAAAATCATATGCATAAAGTCACTCTCTAAATGTACTAAATCTCTTATTATTTCTAGGTATTTTAACTCTTGATTATACTTGATGGATTATATGATAACCATACTTAAATTATACTTTGATTAAGAAAATTCTTCCATACTACTAAAAAGTTACAAGCTAATGTCTGTAGTGGGGTTTCGTGCATTACAGGCTCGTCCGTCAAACTAGTAAATTAAACCAGCCTCACATAATCAAATGGACGATGATGATGATGATGATGATGATAGTTGCCTCATTACACTCCCAGAAATAGCTAGCTCGCAAATGTTGCTGTGTTCGTACTAACAAGGGTACATGTGGTGTACCTTCACTTAGCTTTTCAAGTAAAGGAAAAAAGGCAGATCAGGGATGCTTAAAGTACTCTCAATTATTTTTAAAGCTGTATTTCATTCATGTTTCCAGGTTAAATATACATATTAAAGATACACAAAATGTAAGCTACCCCTATGTGGTACAACTTCAGCAACAAGGAAATTGACAGTGTGGTGCCTTTATTTCTAAGAATTTTCTTCTTATATTATATTATAATATTTCTAAGGGTCACAATTTAAAATTAACCATTAAAGCAAGTAGCATCAATTGTCTAATTTAGATAATTATCTGATCTCTAACCTGCATACAGAAGACTTTACGCAGAGCTGCTGCATGCACACAGCTCATTTCACCATTGTGCACCATTTAAATTTATTTTTATGTTTTTTTGCTAAAGACATTGACGAATATTGATGATAATAAACCGAAGTTTTCACAGGTTGTCCCACTCCAGCCGACTGTTTCTAATTCTTTTCAGCTCGTAGCTCACAGTAACAGTCCACACTAAGAGGCGTGACACCGTGATCACGTGACTCTGTGCATCGCGAGAACACCGCGGGTAGCGCTCGGGAATGTGGTGAAGTCTCGGGCACTGTCCCAAACGCTCGCTCGCGGACCAGAGGGTCCCTCGATGTTCGTCATCAAACATTTCGATTTGGGACGGCGCCGTTTGACTGTGACGTAATAATGGCGTCACAAAGGGGCGCTTATATAAAAGCACAGAGTAAAGTCACAAACATTCTTATTACAGCTGATTTCTCACGACTTTCTCGCTACAGAAGGACGAAATAAAACATGATGGAGATGTTATTTTCTTTTCTGCCATCACTGCTTAAAAACTGGATAACAAAGCCAGGCAGTGATGAACGAGACAGAACTGCGTCCAGAGCAGCAGGACAGAAAGAAGTTGCGGCCGGAGCAATGGAAAGGGAAGAAGTTGCAACAGAAGTGGAAGAAGTTGCGGACAGAGCAACAGGAGAGGAAGAAGTTGCAACAGAATGGAAAGATGTTGCAACAGAAGGGGAAGAAATTGTGGACGGAGCAACAGGAGAGGAAGAAGTTGCAACAGAATGGAAAGATGTTGCAACAGAAGGGGAAGAAATTGTGGACGGAGCAACAGGAGAGGAAGAAGTTGCAGAAGAATGGCAAGATGTTGCAACAGAATGGGAAAATGTTGCAACGGAAAAGGAAGAAGTTGCAGAAGAATGGCAAGATGTTGCAACAGAATGGCAAGATGTTGCAACAGAATGGGAAGATGTTGCAGCAGAATGGAAAGATGTTGCAACGGAAAAGGAAGAAGAAGAGGAAGAAAGGTTTGAAGGTAAATGTCCGGTTGTGGGCATGGATCCTGTCCACAAAATAGGACATCTCATCCGCAAAAGAGTTACAGACAAGAATGGGACTAAAACCAGAAAGGGCAAGAGAGCATGGAAGCCGTTTAATGCAGTCCTACAAGGCATGGTTCTTTATTTACGAAAAGACACATCTGATTTGTGTAAGACAGACAATGCCATTAGACTGCATCACGCCATGGCATACGCTATAGATTACAAAAAGAGGCCGCATGTGCTGTGCCTCAGGACCGCAGACTCCAGACACTTCTACTTACAGGCTGAGAGTGAAGTAGAGCAGATATCATGGGTCACGCACATTAACTGCATCGCCGCATGTTACTCTGCTCCTCCACTCCCTCCTGTTTCACAAGATAAGAAGGAACATCACCCTCAGGTCCTTCCTTCATTCCCTACCTGTAGGTCTCTAGAGCAGCAGCTCGAGTGCTACAAGGACCAGTTACAGAGGGTTTCGGAGCATTTAGATTACTATCAGACATTGCCTTTTAGGGATGGTACTTTATCTTTAGGTTATATGGTGCAGGAGGTAAAGCGCTACACAACGTATGTGAGAGCGTTACAGGGGCTTCTTGCAGAAAACGATGCTGGAGAAGGCTGCAGCGACTCAACCTAAAGGAAAATTGGCATCACTGTCTTTCACAAACAGGATTAAAAACAATCTGCATAAACATATTTTAATTTTATTGATTACAAAAATAAATAAAGATTATTCAAATGATGCAATGCTGTCTCATTCTATGTGTGTCTCATACAATATAGTTACTATAGTAACAATTTACACAGGGACTTGTATGGCGTGTCATCTACATAATCTAGGGCTAATAATAAACAGATTATTTAACAGAGGAAAGTGTAAAATTGTTGATATGGTGAAGTTTTCTGTTATGAGATTTCTGTTTATTTAACATTTATGGAAGAAGTCTCCGGTGTCAACACTTTATAACAGTCAGTGAAGTTTAAGCCATGGGAAAGTCTTCAGGACAGAGGAGTTTTTTCTCAATAACACAGTTTTATTATGCCATGTTTATCTTGTTATGTTTCACACTCTTTCAATAAAAAACATGTTTTAGAACAGGAATAACCACCACGTATCTTCAGTTTACAGCTTAGACCTTAAAATCAGAAGGTGTTTATTAATTTTCTACAACAGCAGCTCTCTGAAGCGCAGCTGCATATCACAGATTTATATGAATACACTCGTTATAATACATTATTTCAGCTCATTATTTCACAGGGATAGCCTAATAATGAACAGATTTTTTAAATGTTGATTTTATATTTATTTCAGATTACTGGAAAGAGTCTCCAGTGTCAGTACTTCCATCAGTTATATGTTACCTAATCCAACCACAAAAAATTCACCAAACCCTTTACAATCCCTCCTCAATAACACTCCAAAATGTACACTACCCCTTTAGTCATTGTACTGTCTTGTACTGTCTCGTACTGTTTTGTGCTGTCTGCACATGTTTGCACTTGTGCACTTTATTGTATAATTTGTGTAGTCCCTTGTGGTTCTGTGTTGTTCTGTTTTTTTTATGTAGCACTTTGGTCCTGGAGAAATGTACTTGTATATGGCTGAAATGACAATAAACTCCACTTGACCTTGGAGACAAAGGGGAGGTTTGATATTGGTCTATAGTTAGAAAGCTGACAAGGTCAGGTTTTTTTAATCAAGGGCTTGATAACTGCTAGTTTAAAAGATTTAGGTACATAGCCAGTGCTAAGGGAAGAATTAATTATCTTTAAAAGAGGTTTGATTGTTTCAGGAATTATCTGTTTGAGGAAACAAGTAGGAAAAGGATCTAGGATCTATACAGGTTGATGATTTTGATGATGAAATTAGTGAAATTAGTTCGGTCTCTTCAAGGGGAGTAAAACATTGTAATTGTTGATCTGATATTATTATATTATGATCTACAGGGTTAGTTATAAAACTGTCCGGTTTTAAATTAATAGTCTGAATTTTTTGCCTGATATTTTCAATTTTACCTTTGAAAAAATTCATGAAGTCATCACTGCTATATAATGATTGTGTGCGTGTTTCTATTGTGGTCTTATTCCTAGTTAATTTTGCTACAGTATCAAATAAGAATCTAGAATTATTTCTGTTATCTTCAATTAGGGTGGAGAGATACATTGATCTAGCAGCACGACGAGCTTTCCTATAGCTCAAAAGGCTCTCCTTCCATGCTATTTGAAATACTACCTATTTAGTTTGATGCCATCTATGTTTTAGTTTTCGAGTGGTCTGTTTTAAAGTTAGTGTGTGATTGCTATACCAGGGTGCAACTTTTTCTCCCTAATTATTTTTCTTTCAAGTGGCGCTACCTTATCTAGTGAGATGCAGAACGTTGATTCTAAGCATTCAGTTGCCTGGTCAAGTTCTTCGGGATCAGACGGTGATCCAATCATGGTTGATAAATCTGGGAGATTACTGACAAAACTCTGTGCAGTTGTTGACGTGAAAGTACGTTTTACATGGTGACGTGGCAAGGTGCATATATTATGATTAAGACACATTTTAAATGAGATGAGGTAATGATCTGAGATAGCTTCAGACTGTGGAAATGAGACTATATTTTCTATATTTAATCCGAATGTTAGTATTAAATCAGGAGTGTGACCACCACTATGGCTGTGTCCTATTACATTCCGATTAACCCCTACTGAATCAAGAATGGACACAACTGCTGTTCTTAGAGGGTCATCTGGATTATCAAAATGAATATTAAAGTCTCCAACAATTAATGCTTTGTCTAAGAAAACAACCAGGTTAGAGATGAAATCCACAAATTCACATAGGAATTCCGAATATGACCCTGGGGGTCTGTAAATAATAATTACTGGAATCACCTGGGTAGACTTATTTTTAGTGGCTACGTATGTTATAGTATAAAGAACTTCAAACGCGTTGAATTTATGACTAGGTTTTTGTATGACGCCTAGATTATCATTATAGATGATTGCGACGCCTCCTCCTTTGCCAGTTAGACGGGGCTGATGTATGTAACTGTACCCGGGAGGACTAGCTTCATTTAATGCTACAAACTCGTTTGGTTTAATCCACATTTCTGTTAAACACAGTACATCAAACTCCTGATCAGTAATGGTTTCATTAACAATAAGCACTTTAGACATAAGAGACCTAATATTCAACAGTCCTAGCTTCAGATCAACGGTGCTGGCTATGCATTCGGTATGATTTAATTTTATGTTAATTAGGTTAATAAAACAAACTGTCTGAGTATGTCTATAATTTTGTTTAGCCCAAGGAACAGACACAGTCTCAATACGGTGGAACCTAAGTGACGACTCAGTGCGGCTAGCAGACGGTCGGTTTAGCTTGCTTGTCTGCTCCCTGGCCTTGGCCCTGGATTGTCACCGATTAACTAGGCCTGTTCTGAGATTATGCGCTATGCTGCAAGAAATGAGAGCAGCCCCTTCCTGAGTGGGATGCACACCGTCCTGCCCTAAAAGGCCAGCCTTGCCCTCAAAGTTATAAAGGCAACTATATAGCCAACATTGTTTTCGGAGCACCACCTGGACATCCAGCAGTTCAGCGACCATAACCTGCTGTAAGCTACATCGCCACACCACACTGGGATGGGGCCAGAGTATATTACAGCATCGGACATCGCCTTCGCTAATTTACACACCTCTACAATGTTACTCTTAGTAACCTAAGACTGACGAAGGCGTATATCATTAGCTCCTACATGAATAACTATCTTTGAGAACGTGAGCTTGCCTAAGACCCTAAGATTACCTGCTATGTCCGGGGCCCTGGCTCCCGGTATACACCTAACTAAATGCTGGTGCTCCTAAAGGCCTAGATAATCCATAACATATTTAATGTATTACTTTTTTAAGCATTAAATTATGCTAAAAGACAGATGGCAGTGTATAAAATTTAGCCAACTTATAATAGACATGTCAGGAGGAATATCCCTGACGGAAACTTTTGAACTGATATACTGTAAACTATTTTTGTTACTTGACTATGATCTGTCACACCTGTTGGTTATTTTTGGTTTATTCTATGGGTACACAAACTTTTGCATCTGACTATAGGAAATATTAGCAAACATTTGTTTATACCCTACGTATTGGGAGTAGGGGGAAAAGTGGGATTCAGTCTACATCAGTCATTATTAGGGGTCCAAGCACATAGTGCTTTTAATTCTATTGGAATTGTTAGGATTTTTCTTCTTCTTCTTCTTCTTCTTCTTATTATTATTATTATGCTTTAAAACAAATCGTGCAGACCAGACCGTAAGTCCTACAGACATGAAACTTGCTCAGTATTCCCTCCTGCTACTCAGGCAAGGGAAATGGGCCTGACTGACCTAATGGTGGTGTTATGGTGCAGCATTTTACGTTTTGGTCCATATCTCATAAACTGTGTGCCTTACAAAGAAAATTCTTTTTTCCACTGATCCCTTGGGTTCTCCCAATCAAAAAAGCCTCAAGACTCATGTAGCTCCGCCTACTAAGATTTTTCTTTTTTTTTTTTTTTAACTAATTTGCATAATATACAAAACTCACCTTTGCGAACTAGTCCTAGCATTTTTGGCCAATCTTCACCAATTTGGTTTCAAACTACTCAGCAGAGTGTGAAGCTCAAAAATGTTCAAAAATATGTTGACATTTATTAATAGTATGGCCGCCACACATAAATCAATTCTAATGAGGCAGAGCCTGATTTACTCAAACAGCTGTAACTCATGAGTGTTTGCATACGTTTATGCTGAAAGGCATACATAGGACAACAAATGCAATGTCCATTGTTAAAAGCGCTATACAAATAAAATTGAATTGAATTGAATTGAAATGCACACAAATGCAAGTACATCTCTTGAAATAAGGCGTACAGTGAAAATTCATCTTCAGCTTAATTTGTTTGCAC
This sequence comes from Pangasianodon hypophthalmus, assembly GCF_027358585.1. Taxonomy (NCBI): domain Eukaryota; kingdom Metazoa; phylum Chordata; class Actinopteri; order Siluriformes; family Pangasiidae; genus Pangasianodon; species Pangasianodon hypophthalmus. The sequence goes on along the minus strand of NC_069719.1, from coordinate 20,424,379 downwards.
AAAGTCTACAAAATTGCCTTTTGGAACATTTGGCTCGACCCACTTAAATTTGGGATAATTTGCATAATATGCGAAACCTACTTCTGTGAACTAGTCCTAGGATTTTTGGTCAACCTTCACAAAATTGACGTTAAACTACCCAGGACTGTATGAATCTCAATAATTATCAAAAAATTTTGACATTTATAATCAATATGGAAGCCACACATCAATCAATTTTATGGAGGAGGAGCTGGATTACTCATAGCTGTAATACATGACTGGTAATATGGATTTGATCCAAACTTGAAAGCCATGTTCAGTACAAGGTTCTCAGGGTGTCTGCTCAGGTTGGGGTGTGGTCATTGAAAGGGGGTCGAGTAAGGCTCAGTTAGGAACTGTAAGTCTGTCTTAGCTGGAATTTGGTATGCTGCATCAATCTGCTAATCTGTAACTGGATTTTTAATCATCCAGACACATGGCCACCTGTAGCCAATCAGATATTAGGCATTTCACAATGTTGATTTATTCAAACAGCGGTAACTTATGACTGCTTGCATGGATTTGCATGATACTTGAAAGCCATGTACAAAACAAAGCTCTTGGTCAAAAGCTAAGGTTGGAGTGTGGTCATAAAAAGGGTGCGTGGTTATGGTCAGATAGCAGTTCCTCAGGAACCATAAATCCAGTCAGGGCTGAAATTTGGTATGGTGCATCAATGTGGTAATCTGTAAGGGGATTTTTGATAATGACCAAATAATTTAAAAAATTTAAAAGATTTCAGCAGGCATTTGACAGGGTTAACATTGAGGTATCGGCAAAAAACTTGAATGGTAGGTTCGGATCGGGACCCACCACTATCTGATGCAATCTCAATCAAATTGTCCATTGGGGGGTGCTATTTATGTTTGTGCACATAAGCTGTGTCCATTTAGATTTTGATAATTTGCATAATATGTGAAACCTACTTTTGTGACCTAGTCCTGCTAGTCCCATCTTGACAATACCGATGTGAAACTAATCGGAAGAGTGTGAACAACGTTTTTATAAGCATATTTGAACAATACGTCTGCCCCACATCAATCAGTTCTAAGGGTGTGGAGCTGGTTTACTCAAATAGCTGCTATTCATATTCATAGGGCTTGTACTTAAGTTCAAATAGCTGTTTCTCAGGAACCAAAGTCCAAGTGAGTTAATCATCACTGAATTACTTCAAAAACATGGCCGCCTTCAGTCAGCCGGGTTTCAGCAGGCACTTTACACAGCTAGCATTGAGCTATCATCACAGATCTTGATAGATGACATATGTTCATCTATGGTCTCTTTATTGTTCTATGTATCTTGGCAAGAACTGGCCATTTGGAGGTGATATTTGTGTGGAGTGCTTGGACTCACAGATTGCTGCTTGCAGCTATATTTCACTTTAAATTTACTATAAGACTATCAGTTCAAATAATTTTGCACACCTAAAAATTGGGTGGAACAATGTCCTGAAAAAGAAAGAAACCACTGATGTACTACCAATCAGACATTGAACAGCTTGGCCAAGAAAAACAACAGCAGCTGAAGACAGAACATTTTGAGAGCTGGAAAATACCTTACAGATCACCTTTCCTGGCTGTAAAAGTGGACTTATATGGAGTGAATCAAATAATAAAATCAGGCATGATGTTTTTTATATCCATTTCTCGTTACTATTCATAATTCATATAGAGTTGATCAAGGGAATTGTACAGATTTTGTTATTTGGACCTGAAACCGAGTTCAGGATGATAAACTTTGATAAACTTGCACTATGATAAACTTTCTGTGAATGGCAAAATAAGCAAAAAAGAGAGTGCATTCTGATTTAAGCCAAATATATCTAAGACTTAAAGGGAATTTTAAACAGTCTGAAAACAGCCAAGACACAGCCAAGGAAACATCTTCCTTACCAATTTATCAGCACAGTAGTAAAGGATCAGTAAATTTCCTTAGTGTAGTATCAGAGAATTACACCAGATGTCCTTATCATTCATTATTATTCCCAACATCTGTCTTTAATTTACTCATCTGTTTATCTTTATTGTTTTCACCTCAAACTTAGATTTAAGTCATCAAACTTTGACATGACTAGTGAATATGAAATTGGCAAGAATTTTACAGCACAAGAGTGAACATTTTTAAGTGCACCATGATAATATTTTACAAAAATAATGGAACGTAAGAAGATTTCCTCCCTGATTTAACTCCTTAAACCCACAGTGCCCATTGCTGCGTTCACATGTACATTGCTCACTGTCATACATATAGACCTTTTCTGTATATGATTTTTTTCTGCAGACTGAATCATTAGCAGTCCTAATCATTGCTGGAACCCTATTATTATTATTATTATTATTAGTAGTAGTAGTAGTAGTAGTAGTAGTAGCAGTAGGAGTCCAAGATTGATGTGCTTCACACAGGTTTAAAATAGGATTTAGTATTTAGTGGGCTATGACTGGGGCCCAGATGTGCATTAAATGGGCAGCAATGTGAGTTCTATTTCATATTTCTAGACTGCCAGAGACAGTTAAACATAGTGAAAGGTGGTCATGCACTTGCGTATGATACAAGAATCACGTATTGATTCAGTCACACGTGACCTTGACCAATGACGTATCGGAGTTCATATAAGTTTCTGTTTACTTCATGGTCTGACTCTCTGTCATTCTCGCAGAGATATCTCGTTCGAGCACGCACAGTTTGTTTGGGTTGGCATTAGCTACAACTGTGTCTCGACACATTTGAAACTTTAAAACTTTAGCAGCATTTGTTGTGCTTAAGTCAAAGACCGCTCATCGGTTTCCAGTGTGTTTGGTGACAGTTCGTAGGTGACGAGCTTGTCAGCTAAGCGTCCCCGTTGAGTGCTTTTACCCCATTGGCTGAGCAGGGGTCTCAGTTTATTATTATTAAGAATATGGCTGCGTGCTCTGTCTGCTGTGGGCCTATGGATTTAATGGATGCTCACACCCATTGCCCTACCTGTTTGGGTATTGACCACATCAGGGAGGCTCTAACGAATCCTTGTCCTGAGTGTAGTGTTATGCCCATGGAAGTGAGACAACAACGACTCGCACGATTGGACACTGAATTTTGAGGGTTTTCCCCTCAAAATGCTTTCTCAGCTCGACCACGCAGCAGCAAGCGGTTAGCAGGAAGGGCTGAGGGACCTCCAAAGAAGAAACATGTATCTTCGGCTGTCCTTGCTCACCAGGTGGCTGAGCTTACAAGTACAGTCCAGAACCTCCAGGCTTTACTGGCAGGTTCTGTCCCTGCCTCCTGTAAAGAAGCTGATGAGGGTAGGGGGACAGGTATGTCTGCTCCACCGTTACCTCTCCATGAACCATCACTTAGTATCTCTCAAGAGGATCTGGACACTGTCTCACCAGCTGCTTCGGATTCCTTGGTTGAGCCTGAACAAGGCCACTATTCCTTATTGGAGGACACTTCATCTCCATTGTCCCAGTCTCAGCAGTCCCATAGTGATGAGGGCTTGGACCTCCATGGTGCAGAGCCATCAGTAGTTTTTTCATTGCAAGATACACTGAAGGTGGCACTTGCCAGATTGAATCTGGACCCACCTTCCCCAGTTTTGGCTCCTTCAATCCGTCTGCGCCGTTCAGTCTCTTGGCCAGAGGATTTCTTGATGCCGGTTTGTTTTGAATTTGCGGATGTAGTTGCTTCTGCCTTTCGTTCAGCTCCAGCAGCTAGACCGGACGGCACGTACGTTGGCGGCGATGGCCAATGCACAGGAGATGGGTCTTGGTAACATGCCTCCAGTGGAGACATGTATATCTTCTTTGGTTGTGTTCCCTGATGAGGCCCTCAAACAGAATTTTCGATGTCCCAACCCAGAATGCAGACTTACCGATGACCTGTTGGTCAGGGTTTATAACACGGTTTTAGGGTTGGGCCGGGTGGGGAACTCTTTAGCCCACCTGATGCCCACTTCATTCAGCTATGACCAAGGGCCCCCCGGAGGGCACAGCATCAGAGCTGCTCGATGCTTCCCTGCAGGCTTTAAGGTCAATTGCCTTTTCTACTGGGAAAGCCCTGGGGCTACTGACACAGGCGAGACGCCAGGTATGGCTGGCACAATCCAGATTACTGGAGGCATGCCGCAATCATCTTCGTCAATTGCCACTGGTGCCTGGTCAGGTTTTTGGGCCAGCCGCTCAGGAGGCTCTGAAACGAAGAGCGCGTGCAGTAGAGTCTCACTCCTGGCATCTTGACCACAGGGGAGGCTATTCTGATCCGCCAGCACACCAGCTGGATGCCTATCAGACAGCCTCACTGCAGAATGTACAGGAGCAGTCGCACAGATCATCAAGTCAGCCGATACATCCTAGCGCCTCCCTGTCAAGAGGTGGAGGGGCTCGTTCTCGTTTCCAGCCACTCGCACGTCCTTCTAATAAACATCATTGCCCCCCCAAGGATAAGGGAACCGTCCCTCACCGCCGTTGACGGCCCAGGGTCTGTGATGGGCCGTTTCTCAGTCCCTCAGTTACAAAAGTGGAGGGCTATTACAAACAACAAGTGGATAATCTATATACTGGGGAAAGGATATCATCTTCGATTCCATCACAGACCCCCATCATGTACCCGTGTCCGGCCTACAGTGGTTCAGGACCCTTACCAGAATCTTGCCATTGCTGCAGAGGTCCTGGAGCTGCTGAGGAAGAGGGCAATAGAACCTGTGGATATGCAAATCCACCCCAGGGGCTTCTATTCGAAATACTTCCTTGATCGGAAAAAGGACAGCAGTTTCAGACCCATTCTCGACCTCAGACGTTTGAACAAGCAGCTGAAACATCTTCCTTTCCACGTTACGCGTGGAGGATGTCTTGCGTGCCAGGGTTCACCACGGTGGATTTAAAGGATGCGTATTTCCATATCCCTATTGCTGTCCATCACAGACAGTTTCTACGGTTCACATTCCAGGGCAGAACATACCAGTACTATGTCCTTCCATTCAGGCTGTCTCTCTCCACATGCGTGTTCACACAATGTATTCAGACAGCCCTGGATCCATTGCAGTGGGATGGCCTGTTGATCCTGCCATACCTAGATGACTCGCTGCTGTGTCCCAGGATGTCTCAGCAGGCGGTCAGCAACACTCGGCGCCTACTGGAGCATGTTGCAGCCTTGGGATTGAGAGTAAACCTGCGGAAAAGCTGTCTGGTGTCTCGCCAGTCAGCCTGTTTTCTAGGAATGCATCTGGGATTGGTGTCTACACAGGGAAGTGATTCAATTGATCTGGAAGAGATACGGGATGGCATCAGTGGACCTCTTTGCCAGCGCGGCAACAACACATCGTCCCCTGTGGTTTTCAATCGAGCAAGAGCAGAGGGCATTAGGTCAGGATGCACTAGCCCACGAGTTGCTAGATCTCCTGCTATATGCTTATCCTCCTCTTCCACTTGTCTGGCCGGTCCCGACACATGTGCAGGAGAGACAGCACAGGTTAATACTAATAGCTCCCCACTGGCCAACGATGCCATGGTTCAGTCTCCTGTTAACCCTTACAACTGCCCCACCTCGACTGTTGCCGTTTCGAAAGGACCTACTGTCTCAGATGGACAGGAAGCTATGGCACCCATTCCGGGACAGGTTGAAGTTGTGTGTCTGGCCCCTGGTGCTGAGCAGGTGCTCTCAGAGTGTTCAACTGGAATTAAGAAGAATGCCAGGGCACCATCAACACGTATTGCATTTGCTAGGAAATGGAGGCTGTTTACTTCCTGGTGTAAAGACAGAGCTCTTAATCCACGTGATCGCCCTATTAGTTCGATATTGAATTACTTACAACACTTGTTGGACACAGGGCGTACCCAAGCCACACTAAAGGTCTTCGTGGCAGCTATAGCAGCCCACAGGGATCCTGTGGTGGGGGGGTGTCAATTGGCACGGATAGGCTTAGAGTCGCATTTCTTAGAGGAGCTGTGCACCTTAACCCGCCAGTGCGGGTAACACACACTCAGTGGGACCTGCAGGTCGTGCTTGATAGCTTGTGTTCGGCACCTTATTAGCCCCTCGAACAAGCCCATATTAAGTATCTTTCTATGAAGACTGCCTTCCCCTTGGCCATAACGTCAGCCAAGAGGGTCAGTGAGTTGCAGGCCCTCTCAGTGAGTCCACAATGCCTTAGATGGGGCCCTGAGGATAATCATGTTATGCTTTGGCCAAATCCAGCTTTTCAGCCCAAAGTGTTATCAGCGCAGTTTGCTAACCGCCACTTTCAGCTTGCGGCGTCAACGATGGCATTGTGGTGCTCCACCGACCAGTTGTTCGTCTGTTTTGGTCTCTGTCAGAGAGGTGCATCCCTGTCTAAGCAGAGGCTGTCTCATTGGGTGGTAGACACCATTTCCAATGCTTACCGCTTGGGTGGTTGCCCAGTCCCAACGTCCGTGAAGTGCCATTCCACTTGTGTGGTTGCCACTTCTTGGGCAGCTCTATGTGGTGTTTCCCTATCAGACATATGTGCAGCAGCCACATGGGTATCACCTTCCACATTTGCGAGATTCTACAGGCTTAATGTTGCCTCCCTACCTTCAGTTAGCTCTGCTGTATTTAGAGACAATGTTAGAGTTCAGTTCTCGTGACTTGGTGGTAAATATCTTCCACTATGTGTAACTGTCTCTGGCGGTCTGGAACTATGAAATAGAACGCTGGTTATGGGTGTAACTGTGGTTCTATGAATAGTGGAAGACCGCCAGAGTCTCTGGTCACTCAGACTGACGAGAATGACTGCAGAGACAGACCATGACGTAAACGGACGCTTATATGGACTCCGATAGATCACTGGTCAAGGTCACGTGTGACTTAATCAACACGAGATTCTCATATCATACGCGAGTGCATGACCACCTTATACTATGTTTAACCGTCTCAGGAGGTCTTCGACTATTCATAGAACCACGGTTACACTCGTAACCAGCGTTCTACCTGGGTGCTAAGTGGGCTAATGTAACCTTTGTTATTTTGTATATTTTATTAGAACAGGGTGTCAGAAGCTTTCAAATTAATACCTCAAGAAAAAACTTTTTTTTACAGTTTTTTTAATGTTCAAACCAGTGTCAGATTTAGGCTCATTCTGCCTCAAATCCATGAATGGATGAGTAGCAGCAGTTGGAGCACAACTGGAATACTACTACACATTAAAAGGGTAAGTAATGTTTTTTCTTTATGTACAGAAACTACATTTCTGTAGTTTAATAAAGGTGAAAGAAAGAAAAAAAAGAAGTGAATGTGTTAATAAGATTTGCCCAGAATGAAGCTTCTGAAAGGAGAGGTCACCTCTGATCTCCAGAATGAGCCACACACAGAAGTGATAAGGTAGAAAGGATGGTACGACACTTATTACAAACAATTTAACCAAACGACCAATTGGACTAATGACAAATTTAATTGGATAAACACTGATTTTGTATCTATATTTATATTGCTTTTTTAAGTATTTGAGGTTTTATCACATTTGCTCATCCATCAGTAAACTTAAATGATTTCTGAGGAAATGCAATGCACCAGTTTGCTCAGTTCTAAACTTAGATGAACAGGATCAGTGTGGGAAAGAGACAAGAATGATTCAGAGGCACCACCACTTCCTGTTCCTGAGCCTAAGGTATGTAAAATTGTTTTATATGTTAGAAAATCATCACAGATGAAGACTGTTAGAAGAAGACTGAAGATGATTTTCTGCTCACCACGGTTGTAAAGAGTGATTATTTGAGTTACTTTGAGTTCCTTCCTGGCAGCTCGAACCAATCTGGCCATTTTCCTCTGACCTCACTCACAGAATGTTTTTGTTTTCCGCACCATTCTGTGTAAACTCTAGAGACTGTTGTGTGTGAAAAATCCCAGGAGATTAGCAGTATCTAAAATACTCAAACCAGCCAGTCTGGCACCAACTACCATGTGATGACCAAAGTCACAGAGATGACACTTTTTCTTCCTTCTGATGTTTGATGTGAACATTAACTGAAGCTCTTGTCCTGTATCTGCATGATTTTGTTGCTGCCACATGATTGGCTGATTAGATAACTGCATGAATGTGCAGGTGTACAGGTGTTCCTAATAAAGTGGATGGTGAGTGTATATTTTGTAAGTCAATATTTTGTGAAATAATTTTATAAATAAATAATAACAGAGAATTCATTATGATAAAATATTATATGATAAAATATTGTCCTTTTTCATTCAATCATTTTTCTATTCTTAATTAAACAGACCTTGATAGTGTGTCACGATTAGAACATACTTTTAAAGACCGTGAAATAAGAGCAGCTACTGTCATGGCAAAACTCTTCAGCTCAGAACAAGAAAAATAACTTTCAAAAGTCAAAGGGTTTTGGATGCCAAAAATCTGACTTTACTGAATCAATCAACAAAGCCGAGATGATCATCTGATTTACATAGTCGTGGCTCATGCTTTTATACACTTCTAAAACAATGATCTCATTAACTGAAGTCTTCTCTTTTTTCTTTTTATTACACCCTTGTCTCTCGCCACAATTATTTCATTGACCCTGTATCTTAGTTTTAACCATGACGAGAGTTCAGTCAGTTTATTTTTTAAAAAAAGTTAACCTTCATCACAACTTCAATAATGCACTTCAGTAGTCTGGTAGAGAGAAACACACCCTCCCATGAGAAATGACAGAGTACATCTGGACTGAAGAAGATACAGTTTATGAATGAGAACTGTGTGTTTATTGTTTTTCCCAAAAGCACAGTCCACCTGCAAGGTCACACCAGATTGTTTTAGGTTTCTTGATTCACATACTCAGAAAAATCACATGCATAAAGTCACTCTCTAAATGTACTAAATCTCTTATTATTTCTAGGTATTTTAACTCTTGATTATACTTGATGGATTATATGATAACCATACTTAAATCCTTCTTTGATTAAGAAAATTCTTCCATACTACTAAAAAGCTACAAGCTAATGTCTGTAGTGGGGTTTTGTGCATTACAGGCTCATCTGTCAAACTAGTAAATTAAACCAGCCTCACATAATCAAATGGACGATGATGATGGTGGTGATGATGATGATGATGATGATGATAGTTGCCTCATTACACTCCCAGAAATAGCTAGCTCTCAAATGTTGCTGTGTTGGTACTAACAAGGGTACATGTGGTGTACCTTCACTTAGCTTTTCAAGTAAAGGAAAAAAGGCAGATCAGGGATGCTTAAAGTACTCTGAATTATTTTTAAAGCTGTATTTTATTCATGTTTCCAGGTTAAATATACATATTAAAGATACACAAGATGTAGGCTACCCCTATGTGGTACAACTTCAGCAACAAGGAAATTGACAGTGTGGTGCCTTTATTTCTAAGAATTTTATTCTGATATTATATTATAATATTTCTAAGGGTCACAATTTAAAATTAACCATTAAAGCAAGTAGGATCAATTGTCTAATTTAGATAATTATCTGGGCTCATATGTATAAAACTTCTCAGAAATGCTCTTAAGAATAGTCTTAAGCTTTGACTTAAGTGTCAAAAAATTCTTAGTAAAAAGTAGGACTTTTCTAAGAGTAGGAGACTTTTATAAAGAAGCTAAAAGCAACTTTCAGTAAAGTCTAAGGCTGATTCTTAAGTGTTGACTGAGGTGACACTTAAGTGTTGTGAACTAAGGACTACAATGATGTCAACCCAAAATGGCCGCCCTTGACCTCTGAATCAGCCAATAGTGAGCCTGCAAGGGTGAAGTCACAGCAGCATGACATCATTCATTCATGGTTTAAGACATTACAATTACTTTAATATTTAAATGTATTTATTTATTTATTTATTTAAATTAATTTAGCATTATGTGCAAAGATATTACAAATAAGTGCATGCATTTATTTTACACAATTTTGTACAATTTTAATTGAGTTTCAACACATTAATTAAATGGACAAATGTGATGCTATTTAATTAATTAAGCTGATTAATCACAGCATTCTAAATTGCACTCACATGTATATATAAAGGAAAGACTAGAAAGTTGCAATCCATTTAAAATGAATTCTAAAAGAAAACCAAACTGGTCCAAAGAAGAAAATCTTCTTCTAGTGCAGTCAGTCCTTAAATGGAAGGAGGTGATAAGAGGAAAATTCAGTCCAAATTTAACAAGTAAGGACAAAAAAAATGCATGGCAACACATTGCAGTGAGTGTAAATGCAGCATTTTCTCAGACGAGACATTCAGCAGAGGATTGTGAGAAAAGGTGGTACAATGTTTTGGCAACAGCACGCAAGGAAATTGCAGCATACAAAGAAAGCATGCGAGCCACTGGTACATTTTATTTCAGCCTTATTATACCCTTTTTTTGTATTAAATGACTGTTTCCATGAGCAGCTGAGTTCTTGTCAAATAGGTGGAGGCCCTCCATGTAATCCTCTATCTGAGATTGCTGAGATAGTAGAGGAGATATTGGGAATGGCCAATCCTTCTATTTGTGGCATCGCAGATGCCCCAGACCCTGCACTGCTCAAACTGAAGGAGTTACAAAGATGGTAAGAAGAAAATGATACGTGTAATAATGTGTTAGCCTTGACATTAGTTACTTTAATCTATGGACATGGTAAAAAAAAATACACATCGGATTCAGTAACCATGCTTGCACTCTTTAATATTTTCTGCATATGAATGTAGTGTGGATGATGCTGGAGCCGGTCCATCTGACGCATCTTCTCCTGTATCATCTCAGGACATCTCCTCGTGTGCTCCAGATGAGCCTTCTCCCTCACAAGACACAGGGTTTGCACAGAGTGCAGCCCCTGAGGATGACAAGTGTCTTAAAAGAAAAAAGCTCAATTTACAAATAAAGTTGCTGGAAATTCAAAATGAATTACGCAGTAAAACTGAAAAGATTAAAGAATAGTCAATGATTGTACATATGTTTTTTGCAAATAAAATGGTGTGATGACAAATTTGTGTGTTACTTATTGTCTACAAGTTTTGCTTACCCAAAATGTAAGTTAGCAAAGCAGTCCCTTATTGACACTCTCCCTGAAATGCTTTGTAATGTGTGGTCAGTGGTATTGTCATCATTCTCATCATAATCATGATCACTGTCATCATCATGATCATCAGTAAGCAGTGGGAGGTTATGTGCTTTGCAAATATTGTGCAAAATGCCACAAGCCATAATAATGCGACAAGCACGCTCAGGGGAGTGTCGAATCTCTCCATGAAGGACATGGAATCTCCTTTTCAGCTGTCCAATTCCTCTCTCCACCACAGCTCTTGTTAGTTTGTGTGCTCTTCATGACGCAAAACCAATAAAAGAACAGCTCACATAAGTCAAGAATGCACTCATTGAACTAAATTGGTATCTTGTCTACAGTTCAGTCCAGTACAGTACCTGTTATAATTAAGCTGCTGTTCTCCCTGTGGTCTTCTGTAAGGAGTGAGAAGCCAGCGTTTTAAAGGGTATCCCGAGTCACCCAGCAGATGACATCCAGGATGAACATAATTTTGTTCGAATTTGTTCGAACCCTGTGAGGCCACTCTGGGAAAGAACTCGAGCATCATGTGTTGACCCTGGCCATTTTGGCACGAGATCCAGGATCTTGTAACTGGCATCAAACACAACTTGAACACTGATGCTGTGGAATCCTTTTCTATTTATGTATGTCTCCTCATTTACTGTTGGAGCAATGATGCGAACATGAGTGCCGTCGATGGCTCCAACAACTCCAGGGAAGCCCGCAATCCGCATAAAAGCCGCTTGCTTTTGCTGTATAGTTTGAGGGTCAGTTGGGAAGTCAATAAACTGCCTTATTATATTTGGTGTGGTTAGTGCCACAATAGTACTATTTAAGCTCCTGCTGACTGTGGACTGTGATGGGCCCAAGTCATCACTGGTGCATTGCTGCATTTTTCCAGTTGCCAAAAAACGCAGCGTCATTATGACTTTCATTTCTGCAGTTAAAGCATTGTTTCGTAGCGTGGGAGAAGTTACTGAATTTCTGACTAGGTCAGTAACAAAAAGAATACCTTGCCGATCAAGCCTGTATCGTTTTATCAATTCCCTGTCATCATATAATTCCAACACATTCTTTCGTTGTTGGAAAGTGCGTGGTCTCCGCCTCTCTGCTGCCATGTTGTTACTCCTAAATAAGTTAAGAGACCTCTCCAGCTCTCTTAAATAATTTAGGAGCTGAGACCTAGTCTTAGCACTTAGGAATCTTTATGAATCACACTTATTCTTAAGCCTAGGAATAAGAGTAAAATTACATCATTCTTAGAATGTTGACACACTTGAGACTAAAATTTTACTCTGAGCGGCTTTATACATACGGCCCCTGATCTCTAACCTGCATACAGAAGACTTTACACAGAGCTGCTGCATGCACACAGCTCATTTCACCATTGTGCACCATTTAAATTTATTTTTATGTTGTTTTGCTAAAGACATTGACGAATATCGATGATAATAAACTGAAGTTTTCACAGGTTGTCCCACTCCAGCCGACTGTTTCTAATTCTTTTCAGCTCGTAGCTCACAGTAACAGTCCACACTAAGAGGCGTGACACCGTGATCACGTGACTCTGTGCATCGCGAGAACACCGCGGGTAGCGCTCGGGAATGTGGTGAAGTCTCGGGCACTGTCCCAAACGCTCGCTCGCGGACCAGAGGGTCCCTCGATGTTCGTCATCAAACATTTCGATTTGGGACGGCGCCGTTTGACTGTGACGTAATAATGGCGTCACAAAGGGGCGCTTATGTAAAAGCACAGAGTAACGTCACAAACATTCTTATTACAGCTGATTTCTCACGACTTTCTCGCTACAGAAGGACGAAATAAAACATGATGGAGATGTTATTTTCTTTTCTGCCATCACTGCTTAAAAACTGGATAACAAAGCCAGGCAGTGATGAACGAGACAGAACTGCGTCCAGAGCAGCAGGACAGAAAGAAGTTGCGGCCGGAGCAATGGAAAGGGAAGAAGTTGCAACAGAAGTGGAAGAAGTTGCAACAGAAGTGGAAGAAATTGTGGACGGAGCAGCAGGAGAGGAAGAAGTTGCAACAGAATGGAAAGATGTTGCAACAGAAGGGGAAGAAATTGTGGACGGAGCAACAGGAGAGGAAGAAGTTGCAACAGAATGGAAAGATGTTGCAACAGAAGGGGAAGAAATTGTGGACGGAGCAACAGGAGAGGAAGAAGTTGCAGAAGAATGGCAAGATGTTGCAACAGAATGGGAAAATGTTGCAACGGAAAAGGAAGAAGTTGCAGAAGAATGGCAAGATGTTGCAACAGAATGGGAAGATGTTGCAGCAGAATGGAAAGATGTTGCAACGGAAAAGGAAGAAGAAGAGGAAGAAAGGTTTGAAGGTAAATGTCCGGTTGTGGGCATGGATCCTGTCCACAAAATAGGACATCTCATCCGCAAAAGAGTTACAGACAAGAATGGGACTAAAACCAGAAAGGGCAAGAGAGCATGGAAGCCGTTTAATGCAGTCCTACAAGGCATGGTTCTTTATTTACGAAAAGACACATCTGATTTGTGTAAGACAGACAATGCCATTAGACTGCATCACGCCATGGCATACGCTATAGATTACAAAAAGAGGCCGCATGTGCTGTGCCTCAGGACCGCAGACTCCAGACACTTCTACTTACAGGCTGAGAGTGAAGTAGAGCAGATATCATGGGTCACGCACATTAACTGCATCGCCGCATGTTACTCTGCTCCTCCACTCCCTCCTGTTTCACAAGATAAGAAGGAACATCACCCTCAGGTCCTTCCTTCATTCCCTACCTGTAGGTCTCTAGAGCAGCAGCTCGAGTGCTACAAGGACCAGTTACAGAGGGTTTCGGAGCATTTAGATTACTATCAGACATTGCCTTTTAGGGATGGTACTTTATCTTTAGGTTATATGGTGCAGGAGGTAAAGCGCTACACAACGTATGTGAGAGCGTTACAGGGGCTTCTTGCAGAAAACGATGCTGGAGAAGGCTGCAGCGACTCAACCTAAAGGAAAATTGGCATCACTGTCTTTCACAAACAGGATTAAAAACAATCTGCATAAACATATTTTAATTTTATTGATTACAAAAATAAATAAAGATAATTCAAATGATACAATGCTGGCTCATTCTATGTGTGTCTCATACAATATAGTTACTATAGTAACAATTTACACAGGGACTTGTATGGCGTATGGATATTGTTATGTAGCTAAAATGTACCTAATTAGCTGCATATACTTTTGGAGTTATTTGGTGTGACCCTCAGGGGAACCCCTGAAGGTTCTAGGTAAATGAATAAATGAGTTGCAAGGGGGCCAAATAAAATCTCTTCAGCTAAGGACCCTTAACTATCCAATGAAATCTTAAGGTGAAATCCCTTTTTCTGAGAGTTTAACCAGTGAATCCTCACTAGGTGTCTATTTTTTTCACCAAGCTGTACTTCACTGAGGCACATCTTTAACACACTTAATGTTTTACTTTTTTAAGCATTTAATTGTGCTAAAAGATAGATGGCTATTTTTTACCTGAATGTGTTTATTCCGACTAGAGCCTTTAGCTCCGTCCATTTAGATTTTGACATGTGAAACCTACTTTTGTGACCCAGTTCTAAGATTTTTGGCCCATCTTGACAATACTGATGTGAAACTACTCAAATAGCTGCTATTCATATTCATAGGGCTTGGAGTTAAGTTCACATAGCTGTTTCTCAGGAACCAAAGTCCAAGTGAGTTAATCATCACTGAATTACTTCAAAAACATGGCTGCCTTCAGCCAACCGGGTTTCAGCAGGCACTTTACACAGCTAGCATTGAGCTATCATCACAGATCTTGATAGATGACATATTTACATATTGATAGATTGACATATTTACGGGATACAGCAGATGGTTTAGTATTCACTATGGGTAGGTTAGCTGTGCACTTTTTGTGTGCCACCTCCTGAAAGCCATTGATGGACTGACTGAGGAAAAATCCCTTTTTTCTGCAAAACACTTTCCCTCTATCACAGATGTGGATCCATCTCATGGGAAGGGGACAGAAAAGCCTTCCCCTTAACCATGCCCATGCAGCAACAAGATTTTAGGCATTGATACTATGGATACTCACACCACGTGCTTTGTGCCTTGGGCTGCACCATAGACCAAAGACTGTATTAGCCTCTCCGGATTTCTCTGATTCTGAAAATGCCACTACAATCTGTGACTAGAAGGCCTAGAGACTATAACTGGCCCTGCCATCTGAACAGGAGGAATGGCAATCCAGGGGGGCAGTGGTGGGTCAGTCTCTGAGCTAGTGGTTGTGAGTTCAAATCCTGAGACCACCTAAGAAACCACTGCTGGACTCCTAAACAAGTCTTGACCTTGACCTAGCTGTTGAACTTTTTGAGTTTATACACTAGCCTACATGGAGTGTGTAGTGTATATGAGTGTATAGTGTTCAGTTATTAAAGTGAAGCAGCTCCAGTTATTCGAAATTTAGTTTGAATGAATGAAAACCATCTGACTTACAAGCTATTTAGCAGTTGCTAAGTTAATGCAAATTTCCTCATGCACATTCAATGCATCCACTAAAATCACAGGCCCTAAATAATCCATTTTTGTCAGTCGTCCTTCCTGTGCATCACTACAGCAGTTGTTTATTGTCCTTCCTGCAAAAGATGTAATCAGCTGTACATTGAGAATCCAAAGGGAGATTGGCTGATCATTCTGTAGAGCGTCTCTGCACCATCAGAGTAAAGGATTTCTCATTTCCAGTGGCAAGACACTGCAACAGCAATGGACATAACATTAATGACATCTCAGTTTGCATTGCTAGTTGCAATGGGAGCAATGAAGTGAGGAAATGTAGGGAAAAAGAGCTCATTTACACTCTCATAACTCTGGGAAACAAATTACCGACTACGGGCCTGGCCGATAAGAGGCCCTCGACATAGGAGGCCCTGAGTATATATTTGAAGTGAATAATTAAACTAATTAGCCATCATGCTGTCACACACATCACAATTCATAGAGTTTTACTGGCAGGTTGCGAACCAGCTTAACTTAGGTGTATACCACCACCTCCTGTGCTAGAGTATGACCAGAATGATGGCTTTAAAATATATTGTTTTCCTATATTCTATGCTTAATGCCACTATTCCTAATGAATTTCAAAATTGTTTTAATAATTTTACCATTACCTGATCTGGTATTCAATAAATTATCTACTGTGTATTCTGAACATCCTTCTGCTTGTAATTCTCTTATAAATTCAATTCTTTCTTGTTCATATTTGCTACAATTTAATAAAACATGTTCAACAGATTCCTTTTCCCGACAAATGTCACATAAACCTGTATTCCGTTCGCCCATTATGTGAAGTGTTGAGTTACGTTTAGTATGACCCATTCTTAATCGAGTTAGCATGACATCATCATCTCTACTTACATTATGAGTAATATCATTTTGTCTCACTTTATTTTGTATTTTATAGAAATGTCTGCCAGTCTGACCAATTTTTTGCCATTTGCTATAGCAGGCTTCTAAAATTAAGTGCTTTCCTTCTGTTCATTCCAATATACTGAAATATACTGATACTGATACTGAAATTTCTATCTGTCTTAATCTATAGAAACTGACCAGTTTTCCATTAGAATATCCCCTTGACAAGACTGTAAAATTTGTAAGCTTAGAAGAGATGCCATTGAGTCTGAGCAGATTACTACTTTATCTGGCAACACTTCCTCCACCTATTCAAGTGGCATCTGGATAGCAATTCAACGACATATAATGCTTTTCGTCCTGTATCTGTTTTTTTTTTCACCCATCAGTAGATATAGAAAGATCAAGTATCAAGTGGCTTTATTGTCATTTCACCCATATACAGCTAGTTAGTACACAGTGAAACCAAACAACGTTCCTCCATGACCATGGTGCTACATAAAACAAGGAGACTACATATATTTACATAAAGTGCACAGTACAAAACTACCAAAACAAGACAAAGGGCACAGTAAGTTACAGTGCAGCGTGGACTAGTACACAGTTCTAGTAGAAAGTGAATCAGATGAGAGTAGTGTAAAAGAGTAACAATATAAGTTGCTGTAAATGTAAACATAAGAAGTAGCAGCCAGGTAGAGAGTATAAAAATTATATACAGTATATTATAAATATTGTAGCAGCAGAAACTGAATACAGAGATGTGCAAAAAATTGCAAAGAGAATGAGGTGATGTTCAGTTGTGTGTGTGTGTGTGTGTGTGTGTGTGTGTGTTGTCAGTCCAGTCTCTGAATGTTCAGGAGTCTGATGGTTTGGGGGAAGAAACTGTTTCACAGTCTGGCTGTGAGGACCCGAATGCTTCAGCACCGTTTGCCAGACGGCAGGAGGGTTAAGAGTTTGAACAGGAGGGTCAATTGTAGATCCAAAACTTTTAGGATCTAATGACATTTCTGCTGCCCACTTCTTGGCATTCCATGCAAATCGTGATCCTCTTAAATCAATGGTTTCCCAACACTCTTCTACTACTTGACTTAAATGTTCCTTATGTCCCTTTAAATTTATCCAATATGCCATTGATCATTTCTGACACCTAATATTTCAAGGCATTTCTGCTAGTTCAGCCTGCAGTGCTGCTAATGGAGTTGTTCTGATGGCCATCTTAATGCTCTGGCTTGAATATCCACTTTTTTAAGTAAGGATACACAATACATCCATAATCTAAAATATAATAATATATGCCCTCAGTGACTGTCTGTCTGCACCCCATGCCTGTCCTACTACACATCTCATTAAGTTAAGAGCCTTGTTGCCTGTTTCCTTTCAATATATTCACTATGATGTTTCCATGTCAGTTTAATATCCATCCTTAATCCTAAAAAGGTGAACTTTGTCATTCTTTCCAGTGGTTGTTTACACATGCTTCATCTTCTTCTTTCTTCTTTAGCTTTATGGTGCATTACCGCCACCTACTGGTATGGAGTGTTGAACAGGATGTTTTCTAAAATAACTAATCTAAATGATTACAAAATAAAAAAATAAAAATAAAAAACACTAAATTCTGTCAAACAATATGCTTTCTTTTTTTTAATATTTTTTTTTCTCAATTATCCCATTGAGGCAGCTACTAATTCATGTGTATGATAAGCTGGCAATGTTGAAGACAGTGGAGTGTCTAGGGCGTGAACTACCGGTTGTGGTATTGAAACGCACCCTGTCATACCGCCGAACCGCCAGAGGGCGCTACTGATTATTTTCCACCAATGGACTCACAGGGAGCAGTATTAAAGCGCCGAGAGACTTCGCGGGAAAAGAGAGATAGAGGTTTGTTTGCGCTCCACGCAGGGTTAGCGGTTGTGTTTCAGCTGAAGAACATTTCGTTATTTTTTCCTTCAGAATGCCTAAAAGGTCCTGCCCTTTCACTGAATCGTTTTCGACACAGTATAAAATCCATGTTGGACAAAAGGAGCTGAACCTGCACGGAGTTTTGGGAAACAAATACAGACAGGAAGTTTACGGTGAGTTAGTTCTTAAGCCCGTGTCGCACATTATTAACGTGATAGTTGGCTCTAAAATACATTTTAATATTGTTCAGTATTGTTGTTCTCCTGCACTGGAGGTTTATATCAGCTAATGGGGCTGTGAAATTCTGTGAGCTGTTAGTGTAAATACAAGTTAGGCCATCTTAAGTGCGTAACCAGACTAGCGTTGTTTTTCCGTACCCGTGTTCCTGAAAGTCCCGCCTCCTGCCTTTTAATTGGTCAGCAGTTTAAAATCCTAAGTAATCCACCAATCAATGGGCGAGTTGCTTGCTCTTTAAACCTTAAGGCTATATATGGGGTAATGGCTGAAGGAAGGAAAAGTAGGACACTTAATAGAAGTGTCTTGTGTTAGCTGTTTAATGCTGTGCGACATGGCGGGTTTGATCAATGCTGCGAAGAAGCTTCATGAAGCTTTGGAGGTGATTGTGTTGAAAATAGACCCTGTGTGCCATGTAAACATTTTCTTTGGTTGTGTAAGATTTGGGCCAGTAAATGCCACCAAGAAAAGCTCTTAATGTAAGTGATATTAATTTAACCCAACCTAGACAAGAACATTAAATCATCTACAGTATATGGGCAGAGAGCTCTTTCTGTATGTGTGTAACTTTTAGGTTCAGAGCTTGTTGTATTGAGTTTATATACACTGATGTAATCATGTATGTAAGTGTAAAATCTGTATAACAGTAGTGTGCTTCTTCTGGACAGTCATGGTCTTTCTTTATATGGGCTTTTTTTAAATGTGGCATTGAGAATGAATGAGTTCTCCAAACATCCCTAAACTGAACCCCTACTCCAAACAAACTCTAATATAATGCTAACCATCAGTGATGTTACAGAAAAAACACCACATGTGTCCATACAGAGCTTCATCTGTATTTTTGCGTACTTTTGACGCATGCTTCGACGCTTCTTGATTGGAAAGTGTAATCAAAACATCTGATAGACTATAAAGTGTTTTTAAAGGGGAATCTTAGGATTTTGAATGAGTTTACAACCTTTTGTTATCAGAAAAAAAAACGTCTGGTGGTAATAGCCAGAAATCATTGTCTCAGTAGGTTATTTTATCACGGTGTCACCCACGGTGTATAGGCAGCAGTAAAAATCCTCCAAGTGATTTTTACTGTCTTCAAGTGAAAGTCTAGCCTACTCATCTCATCCATTTCTGCATACTCACAAAAAGCAAGATTGTTTTTCATATCCAAAAAGAGCGGGATGAGCATCACCGTACCGTCTCACATTTCTGACGAACACCCCAAACAAGTGATGTTTTATTTACTAGCTCACCATCATGTAGGATCTTTATCTGAGAAGCAGAAAGCAGCAAGACTGATGTTCAAGCAGTGTGTATCGATGTTTTGGCACTATTTACGCAAGCATGCTCTGGTTGACCCAAAATGTAATGTAGGACTCCATGTTGCCTAAACTCCTGAAATGTTGTACCAAAATGGGGGTCTCAGAGAACTGGATTATATTCACATCTAAAAAGAAGGTGTAACAGAAAATCACTCCAAACTGGTATATCTAAACGTGAGGGAATCTGTTCTATAATAAGTTTGTGTTACATTACATTGGCATGACTTTCATTGAAGTGTGATAGAGGAAACTACTGACTGAGTATATAATTGATGAAACTGTACCCATGTTGGCCTCCCATTTTTATTTTCATGTAGCTATTTTTTAATTTCATTAATTATTTTTCTAATTTTATAAATAAATAAAGCAGTCTCTGTCAACAGAATGTCTTCAGCACTGAAGTTGTGAACTGCATGCATAGCATGAAGCATACTGCTGTCTGACATGTTTTAATGAATAAATGTGTCCTCATTCCTCCACAGAAAAGACCAAGAACCTGCTCTTCAATGGGACCCGAGCGGTAATGGGGCGAATTTGGAAGGTGGATGCAGCGGGGAAGTGCGCTGATGTGGATGTGTGTAATCAGGGTGATGTGACGCCTGCAAATAATCAGCTGCTACTCAAAGGACAGACTCTGATTGGGCTGGATGGAAAACTGAAGAAAGGCAAGGCAGTTTCAGGTAAAACTTCATTGCACTCAGTGATTTTAAAGTTGGGGTGTTTGGGTCCACTAGGTAACTCTCTTCTATCACACATCATCTACCAACCGGGAAGGGTGGGCTCACACGTGCTTCCTCCAAGGCACATGAACCTCTGCATCTTTCAAATTATGCAGTGTCACAAGGCAGCGAAACGCACTCGGAGGAAATCGCTATCTGCCCTATTCTGCATGCATGAACTCACACATGCACGTGTTTGGCTTGTGTCACTGTAAGTGACAGGACAGAGTGAGTATGCAATCCCTGCACTTTTGCACTCTTGGACTCCCAGCCATGGGTGACTGTGAAATTGTTGGGATTAAAAAATTAATAATCTCCGGAAGCTAGGGTAAACCTTTTTCATCCCTGTGTAACACTCAGGAGCCAAGCTTAGGGTTTTTATTCACAATTCCTCCTGACTTACACCATTGGTAGCTTGAGTAAATCTTGACGCAACATTCCTGCAAAAATAAAAGTCTATTTTTAATTATATTTTAAAACTTGCTATTTTGTGATCCTTGGATTAAAAATGTAGCAGAAGGAGGTCAATTTCTTCAGTGACTTAAAAACTCTTATGCAAATGAACAAGAATGCAAGTGTAGAGGCTGTTGATGTGTGTAATCAGCATTGTGGGTTTTTTCTCCTTCCCCCACGCCTAATCTGTAACGCACCTGCAGCATGTGTGCAATTACCACAGACAGTTTCGACTGCGGGGGTGTTTATTCAAAACTTGCTTAGAATTAAAGTCTCAGTAAAGGTCTGATATTATTATTATTTTTAATCAGGCATTCCCAACCTGATCCAAAGTTTGAACCCTAAAGACTCTACGGCCGTCCAAGAGTCTAAGAGACCATAATCACTCCTCTGTCCTAGTGGGAAGGAGTGACGGTCACTCTAGTCAACTGAGGAGAGCACAGCGAAGAGCTAATGCGTATGAAAGAGGGCAGTTGCTGTCTCCTCCAAGCATGTTCTGCTGCCTGTGCTATTGTGTGAGCAGCAGTCTGGAAAAAGTTCAGTGGCACATGTTTCAGAGCACACATGAAGGTTTTCTTGTCCGTCTGAAAAGTTGCCCCAAATTAAAGCGTAAATTGTTTAAGCAATATCACACTCATAATCACTCGGTTATACTGAATGTCAGGATATTGGTACTGAGTACAAGAACAGGATTGCAAGTGTGATGTTGCTTAATTATACTGTTAATAAACTGCCTTAATACACTTGACAACATACATCTTCAACAAACAGCAGTGCAGCTGACCCTCTCTGCTAGACTGCCTCGTAGCTGGTAGTGAGCTAACCACATTATGGGTCAACTTTATGGGCAGCAAGCATTACTAACTTTAACAGATGTTAAATAGTTACTTTCCTTCCCTAAAATGACAGTTTTTCTCCTCCTGGGCTACACAGGGCTACTTTACCCACCCAGACATGGAGAGCCGGTAAGCTTCTGTGCTCAAATGCTTTGAGCCACTCTCCAGAATATAGAGAGAGGGTGTGTGTGAGAGAGATCAAGAAAACACACCATTTGGTCAGCAGTTTGGGGGAGTTACATAGGGCTTTGTTGAAGCAAGTGTGTTTTGTTTTGTTTTTTCCCCCTTTTCCTCTTCTGCAGTAAGGTGTTTCACCTTGTGCAGTGAAGAAATTCAGTCCCAAACATGGCGACCACAACAGAACAATCAAATCCCTGAAAAGTAAATGGGTTCTCTGTTCTGTTCTTGCTCCGGGGAACTCCTGACCCTGATAATCACGCACGCATGCACATATACTACAGATATGTTCCAGATTGGTGGTGTTGAATACCAGTGTTAATGTTGTGGCCTTAAAAGCAGGTATGACCGAGTATGGGAGGTGGAGCTTTGAGTAAAATGAATGGCGAGTCTGTAAAGGCTACTGTGGTTGATTATTGTGAACTGAAGCCATGTTGAATGTTGGGTGTTGGATGTTTGTGTTGATGTTGAAATCTTGTTGTCTCCTCAGGCAGTGTGACCGCTCCGGCTGTGTGTGCCGTGTGTCAGAGGTCATCAGGAGTAAGGACTGCGTGCTCTCAGTGCGATCGCCCTGCGTGTCCCTCCTGCACACAGCAGTGCAGCAGCTGTTCCAGCCGCTGCTGCTCCATCTGTACAGTCACAGAGTAATGTCACACCCATCCATCCCTGCACTGCACACAGCCATGCCCCTTCTCACAAAGTGTGCTTCAGTTCGTTTGCATCACTTCTACGGGTTTATAGATGATTTTCCTAGTGTATACTGTTCTACACTTTATAATTCATATTAATATTATGTAAGTTGCTATAATTGTATAACATTGTTTATTGTACTATTGGGTGGGTTTTTTGTTAATTTTTTAAAAATTAAATAACTCTTAAACAACTTGCATGCTGTTCTCTCTACAGTTACAGTGAGCGTTATGACAAAATCCTCTGCTGCAGCTGCTCTTCATGATGAGGTGGATGCAAAGATGGACTGGATCGATGGCTGAAGGAAAGGATAAAGTGTTTGTATTTTGCTTGTAATAAACTTTAGCGCATTCCACTCTAAATGAATTTTATATAACTTTTACACTTATATAATCGAGTTTGTGTGTACATATGTATTTTTTTTAATCATTTAAATAAATACTTGAACAACTCGTTTTATTTTTTTACTTCATGTTAAAATGACACTCATGCAGGTTTGGTTTGGGGGTTTGTTTGGTACTAATTATAGATAGTTAATAGTGTTTGATATGGTTTCATTTCATTCATGCTCTAAATTTGTCTTCAGGCCATCTTTTATTCACTTCCCCCAGTGCAGCATCACTAATCACTTTTCATGTTTTTCTATTTTCGTTATATATTCTAAAGGATTAAAGGAAAATTAAACAGCTTTGGCAGTTAGAAAAGCAATCTAGAAAAATTCCTATAAGGTGCCTCCTGGTCATAACCTGCCTAATCTGTTGTAAAAAATCAGGTCCTTGAACATAATATTCCAAGTTCCAGGTTGTTTGGTTTTGATGATCTGGCTCATTTGTAGTGCTGACAACAGTAGAGCAAAATTATTAAAATTCTCCAGGAATGTGTATATACAAAGCTATTTAGGGGAAAAAATGATCAGCACAGATTCTCAGTACCTTGTGGTTGCCTGAGATGCAGAAGGGGCTGAAGGAGATTTTATTATTATTTTTTTTTAAAAGTGTGTATTTTAAAGTGTGGTTCTATGGATGAAAGTTAGATCTGTGGAATATTTAAAAATAATTAATTCTGACAGAATTTCATGGAGCTCCTTGTAAGCCTAGTTTAGTCCAGGCTGCAGGAGTGCCATGTCCAACACATGCTCATGGTCATTAAAGCGGACTTTTCCCCTGGCAGCATGATCATGTTTCCAAGCTAGAAATACTACAAAATACAAGATCTGCACTACATTATGTTTTGCAGTGTAAACAGAAAGTGGCTGTATGCTTACATATTACTTGACCACGGCTAAACCAACAAACCCAGCTGTTGGTACCAGCACTTATTTTTGGGAAGCAGTGTTCCAGGTCTTTAAAATTGGGTCACTGGTGAAGGAAGTTTGAGAATGGTGGCTCTTAAAGCCACTAGAGGGCAGCACACGGCTATCATTTCAGATGTGGTTAAAATTCCACACTTCAACTGTGGTGATGTAAATTTGAAAGTAGTCAAGACAATTTTTCTTTTTTTCTTTTTTTTTTTTACCATCATACTTCTAGGAAGCAAGTTTTTTTTTTTTTTTTTTTTTTTTTTTTTTTTTTTTTGATCGTTTGGGGTTCCAAGCTTCTTCTTAAAGGGTTTCTGCTTGGAGATCTCTCCGAAAGGGAATCTTATTGTAGGGTTCTAACTGGAGCCTTTAAGGGAGGGGTCTTCAATCTCATCCACAAACATGATTCCAGCTGTTCAATCAGTTCATCTTGGTCTCCATTTAGCTGTTAAGTATACCTGCTATTTGGCTGGAATGAAAGTCTTCAGCCACACCGACGCTTTGTGGGTAAGATTGAAGACCCCTGCTTTAAGGATTCTCCCAGTGAGAAAGACTGAAGACCGCTTTAGGATGTAGGCAGAGTGCATGTTTACCGTACAGTGGGATGTAATATTGTGTCTAGCACAATAGTAACACTATGGTTTTAGCAAATAACTCGTGTAATATGACATGATGTGCACTTAAACCGGTATAGTTCCACAGGTAACACTTTATTTGAAGGAACGCATTTTAGGCGTTAATTAAGGTCTTGTTCTTTGTTTGGTAAAGTGCAAATTAGACACTTATAAATGAGACTTTATTCATAAACACTTGTATTGGTTCTTAATTGGGGATCTGTTTTGTGAAAATGACTAATAAATGCATTATTAGTTGTGATAATTTAATGAATGCCCTTGTTTTTCAAATCATTAAACATGAAGTAAATATCTAAATTAACTTCTTATCTTATTAGTGTATAATTGGCAACATGTTATACCTATAGCTTCTAGTTTTCTGAGGGCAGTAATACTACAATATGTGTCCCAGGTGTTAGGTTTATGTATACATATGCAACATACTGTATACTGAGCTATGTTGCTATCAATAAGACATGAAATGACTTATTCTTGACTTTAAAATATGGGACACCAGTTGTGTTACAGAAAGCTTGTTTAGTGTTGTTAGCTTCTAATTAGTGATAATTAAAACTCAACATTAGAATATGAGACTCATGTTGTAGTATTAGTGACTTCTTTAGCTTTTATAAGTTCTTGAATGATAAACTGCAGGTCACTTGATGTTACCTAGAATCTACAAGTGTACCGTATTAGGTACGCTGTATGTATACACTAATAAGAGGTGAACTTAGATGATTAATTCATGCTCAATAATTTACATAACACAGTTTTAACAAAGAATCTATTGCACATTATCACAACTAATAATGTATTTATGTAGTCATTTTCACACAACAGATCACCAATTATTAACCAATACAAGTATTTATGAATGAAGTCTAATTTATAGTGAATAGACTGTTAGACTGTTTACAAGTGTCTAATTTGGGCTTTACTGAACAAATAACACAACCTTAATTAATGCCTAATATGTGTTCCTTAAAATAAAGCATTACTGTTCTACAATAGGCATCTTTATACACAATGCTTGTGTTTCTGCTACACAAATGATACAGTAAGTCAGTAACTGTCTCTCCAAAGGTTTTTATTGTGTCAAGGAAGAACAGTGTTAAAGAAAAAATCCAGCAACAACATTATGCACAATAAAGAAGTATAATCAAGGAAAAACTGCCTGAAGATGGAGGGGCAAAAGTTTTCACCCACCAGAATCCCCGGTAGTGCTGTGATGCTATCTCATGAAAAGATGCCTGACATAGGTATACTGTTAATATTGTAATATTGCTATATAAAGAGAAAGTCACAATAAAACAGTTTAAAGTTTCAGTGTATCAATTCAAATATGCTACAAGATGCTGCAACCTATGGGACAGTACATAGGACTACGCTGACTGTAGGTACACAGTGATGCAACGCATTTATATAAATACGCAGGACAGTGCAACAACATGAGCATCATGAGGATTTTAAAAAAGTGGTGTGAATTTAAATAACAAACCGTAAAAAGTCAACAAACTAATTCTTTGCTGTTTTGACAAATTATTGAAAGCTTTAAATATTTTTGAGGAGTAAGGCATGTTTGTGATATGAAGGCATAAATGTCAAATTGCATTTATTTATCTTCAATACCCACTTGGTTGTGGTGGATCCGGGGCTTATCCCAGGAACACAAGATGGGAATATGGTCTGGATGGGAGCCAGGGACACTCACCCACTCATTTACACACCTAGGGGCATTTAGATTAGGCAATCCACCTACCAGCATGTTTTTGGGAGGTGGGAGGAAACTGGAGAACCTGGGGGAAGCCCACGAGGTCACGGGGAGTGTATACAAGACTCCACACAGGCGGTAACCAGAGCTCAGAGCAAACCCTGGAGCCTTGAGGTGGCAAGATTGCTGTGGATGGTATCACTTGGATAACTGAAAGATTGCACTTACTGAAAAGTTTACCCTCAAGTCTCATTCATTATTCAATGGATAACTTCACTTGGATACTATAAACCTAAAGATAAAAACACTAATGAAATCAAAATGAAATCAATACTGAAGATCCTTCCAACACAATAGGCACTGTTTGACTTTATAGTACACAGTTGTGGATGAGTAATGACTCATAGTCTCACTATCTGGTCACCCAGATGAGGATGGTTCCCTTTTGATTCTTGTTCCTCTCAAGGTTTCTTCCTCTTGTTGTCTCAGGGATTTTCTCTGGTTTGCTTATTAGACTAAATCTAATCTAAGACTAAATCCATATCAGAATTTCTGTAAAGCTGCTTTGTGGCAATATCAATTGTTCAAAGCGCTACATAAATAAAATTGAAATCTCACATTGAAAACATAATGCATGTCAACAGAGTCACAAAACTGATATTTATGTAGCACTTTAAATAAATGCCAATTCCAGTTTATGGCCAGTTTGTGTTTTTGATGGTCTGAGTCATTTGTGATATTGACTGCAATAGAGCAGGTTTTTATAATGACCACAAAAAATCTGGACCTTATACTCGTGGGAGAAAGTACGTCAGGTCTGCTGGGGTAATTCCAAGGTATAAATCTCTTTGTGGCCTGTGTTGTTATAATTAATTATCTTCTCTGTACTGCCACCCAGATCCTGGAATTAATTTCCTCTGGCTGTATTCAAACGCAAATTGACCCAAGACCCAAGCACTAAAGACAAGTGAGCACTAAATTTACTCTAAAAAAACTTCAAATTGGACTGCTGTATTACCTTCAGCTTAATGGTGGTCCTTGGAGGATTAGTGGTTAGGCCTCAGCGCTCTCACCGCCATGGCCTGGGTTCAATTCCTGGCCAGGGAACCAGCCCCAGCCACTGGGATTCCACAAGACAGTGTACTTACAGTGCCGGTCCCAAGCCTGGATAAAACTGGGAAGGGCATCCAGTGTAAAAACTGTGCCAAATCAAATATGCGGACCAATGATCCACTGTGGCGACCCCTAACAGGAACAGCCAAAAGAACGACAAGCACGACAACCTTTAGCTTAATGGTGTTTTAAGACCCCGGCATATTTGTACTAGTGTGAACATATTAGGGATGAAAATAAATATGATTACATTGTTTGGATTGTACTGATAACATGTTCTAAACAGATACAAATAGGAGACACACTTCATATTTGTTTCAGCATTGTTATTGTTATTTCAGCATTCATTAATAAATTTAATAGAGATAAAAGACCCATACATTATTGTCTTCATTCAGTATGAATGTCTTCATTCATCTGCTTTATCCTGGTCAGGGACATGGTGGATCTGGAATCTGTCCTGGCAGCACTGGGTGTGAAGCATTAATACACCCCGGATGGGATGTCAGTTCATCGCAGGACACCATTCACACCTAGGGACAGTTTAGCACAGCCAATTCAACTATCAGCATGGTTTTGGGAGGGGGGAAACCCACACAAACACAGAGACAACATGTGAAACTCTACATAGACAGTAACCTGAGCTTGGGATTGACCCGGGGACCCTGGAGCTGTAATGTGGCAGTGCTACCTGTGCTACGGAACTGCCTGCCAGTATTAACTGTACAACATAAATACTCTATATGGTGTGCTACAGACACATAATTAGAATGGCAAAGATTTGTTTAATTCATTAAACATTTAATAATAAACATTTCTCAATTCAATTATATCTATTCCTTGGTTATATTTTCAATTTTAACAAAAATATAGGATGTTTTCAACTTATGAATGGCAGCATATATTAAATAACTATTTTTCATGACCACCCTTTGCCTTAAAACTGCATCCATTCTCTTAGGTACACTGTTGTTAAAACAAGAAAATTAGCTGGCAGTTTTTCCAAGCTCCCACAGTTCTTCTTGTGAGTTTGGCTGTCACAATTGCTTCTTTTTCTGCAAGTAATACCATATAGGCGTCTCCATTTTTATCTGAAAAGTGCTCTATTACTTAATATGTTATTTTCTTTAAGGACATGCAACGACATACGTTTTTGAAAAAGGAACATTTAGAAATCTAAATTTTTAGTGCAATGCAGAAGATGTGCAATAAAGTAAACATCTAAAGCAAAATTTGTGTGAAGAAAATTAATTCAGACTTTTTTACTTAGTACTGCATGCAACATACACTATATGGCTAAAAAAGTATGTGGACACCTGACCATTAAACCCATATGTGCTTGTTGAACATCCCATTCCAGATTTAGTCCCCATTTGCTGTTATAATAACCTGCACTCTTCTGGGAAGGCTTTCCATTAGATTTTGGAGTGTGGCTGTGGCTGTGTGTTATGTTCATTCAGCCACAAGAGCAGTAGTGAGGTCAGGCACTGATGTTGAGCGAGAAGGTCTGGTGTGCTGTGGTTGTTCCAGTTCATCCCAAAGGCGTTCAGTGGGGTTGAGGTGAGGGCTCTGTGCAGGACACTCGAGTTCTTCCACTCCAGACTTGGCAAACCATGTCTTCATGGAGCTCACATTGTGCACAGGGGCATTGTCATGCTGGAACAAGTTTGGGCCTTTTAGTTCCAGTGAAGAGAAATCTTAATGCCTAAGCAGACAAAGACATCCTATATAACGGTGTGCTTCCAAGTTTGTGGCAACAGTTTGCGGAAGAACCACATATGGGTGTGATGGTCAGGTGTCCACAAACTTTTGGCCATATAGTGTTTTTATTTGAGTATTAGTGCTATGTCTGATATATTTTTCCTTTCTTTGATTTAACTGAATCCTTTTGTGCAGAAGGTCTCCCCCCATGATAACACCATCAAGCTAGGAGGTCAAAGATCAGAACACACACACCTTTGCTGATGAATATGCATCCTGCTGTTGAACTCTCTTGCCATGCTGCTGGATGCCTCAACTCTATACTCAGCTGCATGATATTACAGAAGCCATCCTTCAGTCCTTGCAGCAAAAAGCAACTCTTCTTCACTTTATCCAGGTGCACTGCACATGATCTTATTAGCCTTTCATGCTGTTTAGGTGAAATTTCACTTTTTTTCTAAAATCTAAAACCAGTTAAAGCTCGCTGATCAGGATGTTTTCAACCAGAACACTGAATGTAACCCAAAATGTAAAAAAAAAAAACTAATTATTTTCAAATAGGCTACGTTATTCTATACAATGATATTTTTCTATACCTGATGCACACTTTTTCACATGTTTATTGGCAACATTCATTAAAATCATAACACAGTGCTGTTGAATTCTCAAATCTGACTGGTCAGAAGGTGATGATTAATTTTCTATATCGGCAGGTCCGACAATAGTTCTGGCTGTAATTCAAATGATAGATTTATATTAATTCACTCATTCTATTATGTTATCATTTCTATAGTAACAGCTCATTCACAGTGACTCGTATGGCAGATGCTTCACATAAACTAAAGTGTTGTTGTTTTTTTTTAACAGAGAAAAACATTTCCTGGTTGATATGGTGAAGTATTCTGTTAGGACACATTTACTTAATATTTATATAAGGCATCTCCAGTGTCAGCACTTTATAACGGTCAGAAAGTTTTCTGCCATGTGAGAGTCGTCAGGAGAGAGGACTTTCCAGTCTCTTGGTAACATAAGCTGTGGGCTTTTTTTCTTATTAACTTCATAAGATAAAAAAAGGGGCTGGTGAGGGAAAGACATTATAGCTGCTATAATGTAAATGGAAACAGGAACTAACTTGTCACATGGACATTAAATGGCACAACATTAAATCTAACTGTTAATGGTTAAAAAGCATGACGTTATTCATTAATAAATGAAAAATTGTTATTTGCAAATCGCTGAGGTATAAAAGCAATAAAGCACTTCTGAACATAATAATTCGCTTCTGCTTGGTAACAGTAACTCTGCTCTCCATTGCACCACCCAGTCATGGATTACTATCCAATAACAACACATCCAGAAGTGTTTTATTGCTCCTATACCACATCAATTTGCCAACAATTACAATTTTGTTCATTTATTAATGATTTAATGCCTTAATCCTTACTAATTACAGGGGTCAAGTAAATAAAAAATGTTAAGTGGGACACTATAAACCAGTTCTTCACTCACCTACTGAAGACTGCAAGGTGATTTTGGATGCAAAACAGATTGTGTGTTTACATTTGATACAAAGATTAATCCTCTGGTAGCACATGGGTCAGATTAAAAAAATGTTTACAGAGTAGGAACTGTCAAGCGCAATCTTCAAGGAGAAAGAAGTGTTTATAAATAACATTTTAATATAGGTGCTACAGAGTTGTTGATTAAAATTCTGGGAGAAATCTTTAAAAAAAAAGTCTTATTGGCCTCAGACTTCAAGAGTAACCTCTAGCAGGAATAGTGCCTGCGGCTGTGCCGCTGTGTGAGTCACACTCACTTGGGCTGCATGGTTCCTTGTGGTTGGCACCAGTTGGTGTCTGCAGACAGACGCTGATTTTCAGGCAGAGGAGCAGCTGGTACAAGCGCCGAGGCGTCAGCGTGGCCTGAAAGTCAGTTATGATAGAAAGTCCCGCTACAGATAAAGACCTTAAAGCATGAAACATATTCTCATTCATAAAGTCCCAACTTTTTAAAGTCCCAAGTTAAACATGGCCCTTACAGAAAAGTTACATGAATCACATGGGACACTGGGTTTTAGACACTTTACATGTTATGTTTCACACATTTTTCACATGTGGACTTCATGTCGTGTTTTTTTTTTTTTTTTTTTTTTTACACATAATTCATTTATATTTACAAGTGATTTTTACATTTGATTTATTCATTTTCACATATAATTTATTGTCATATGCAATCTTTACACAACTGATTCATTTTTACATGCGATTTCTACAAATGTAACTTGGTTTTAACACAATTTACTAATTTTCACATATGACTTTTACACACAATTCATATACATATAATAATTACATATAATTTTTTTTACACATGATTTATTTATTTTCACATGGTGTGGGACCTATGGTTTTATTTATTGCATATTGTTAACATGATGTCACGTTTAATTGGGTTTCCATGTGCAATTTGAAATGTTATGAATACATATTTTTCACATACATCACATATTATATAATCTCATGTGAAGTGTGTGGTTATTTTTCCATAAGGTCATTCATAGTTAATTTATAGTCAAGCAATTTTGTGTTCACTTTTGTGAATAAATCAGTATTTCAGAGACAAAACACCTCCTCTTAGAGAGAGTTTTTTTTAGAGTGGATTATGGAAATAAGAACTGTTAATTATGGAAATAAGAAAACTGTTAGTATAGTGTCAGTCACACATCTTAGCCTGTTAACTGGCGTAGTTCATTTCTCACCCATAATCTACCACCAAACCTTGGCAGTTTTAGACAGTTACAATAATTAATGGCTGTCCAAACAGCTAATTATATTTCCTGCACATCAAACAAGTGTTTTTGATCAAGCATATGTTGAAACACACAGGTACATATCTTTGTTTAGGGGTATGAATACATTATTAGTGTAAATTTGAAGTGGATATATTCACTAGAAGTATCTTAAATAACAAAAACAAAAGTGTCCAAATACTTATTTGCTCTCACTGCAGTTTGTCAAACCAGAATTGGGTAAGATATCAGTAATAAGGAATTGGACTCACACTTTCTGTCAAATGATAACATATGTATTAGAGTACGGTAGGGTTTAATTCTGAGCTAGGATTACCGTCTGTGCAGAATTTTGCATGTTCTTGCTTTGGGTTTCTTCCCATCTGCTAAAAATATGCCAGTAGGTTGACTGGCGACTCTAAATTGTCACTAGCTGTGTGTGTGTGTTTCTGTTTGCGTGTGGTGTTGTGCCCTGGTGGCATCTGTGGTTTATTCTTCCCTCACACCCAGTGTTCCCATGATAAGCTCTGGATCCATAAGAAGAATAAGAATAAGATATGTGCTAGTTCTAATGATTAAAATATCCAAAAAGAATCAGAATCAGAATAATTTTATATCAAATGTACAGTCAGGTCCATAAGTATTTGGATAGTGACACAATTTTCATACTTTTGCCTCTGTACACCACCACAATGGATTTGAAATGAAGCAACCAAGATGTAATTGACTTTCAGCTTTAATTCAAAGAGTTTAACAAAAATACTGAATTAATACTGAGTCCCTTCATTTTCACAGGCTCAAAAGTAATTGGACAATTGACTGATAAGCAGTTTCATAGCCAGGTATGACCTGTTTCCTCATTATTTCGTGAAATATTAACGAGATAAAAGGTCTGGAGTTTATTCCAAATGCTGAATTTGCATTTGGTAGCTGTTCATGGGAACAGCTCAATATATTGTTCAAAAAGGTATCGATGCAAGTGAAGGAGGCCATCATTAGGCTGAAAAAACAAAACAGACCTATCAGAGAGATAGTAGAAACTTTAAGATGGGCCAAATCAACAATGTGGTACATTCTTAATAAGAAGGAATGTACTGGCAAGCTCAGCAACACTGAAAGGCCTGGAAGACCATGGAAGACAACTAAAATGGATGATTGCAGAATTCTTTCCTTGGTGAAGAAAAACCCCTTCACAACATCTAGCCAAGTCAAGAACACTCTGGAGGAGGTAGGCGTATCATTGTCAAAGTCTACAATCAAGAAACACCTTCATGAATGTAAATGAATCATGAACCGTACCAGAATGATGGGAAGAGTATGGAGAAGGAAAGGAAGGGCTCATGTTCCAAAGCATACCACATCATCTGTCAAACATGTGGAGGCAATGTTATGGCATGGGAATGTATGGCTGGAAATGAAACTGGGTCACTGGTATTTATTGATGATGTGACTGCTGGTAGAAGTAGCAGGATGTATTTTGAAGTATATAGAGCTATACTTTCTGCTCAGATTCAGTCAAATGCTGCAAAACTGATAGGACGGTGCTTCACAGTACAGATGGATAATGACCCAAAACGTACCGCGAAAGCAACCCAAGAGCTTCTTAAGGCAAAGAAATTGAATGTTCTTAAATGGACGAGTCTGTTACCTGACCTCGACCCAATTGAGCATGCTTTGCATTTACTGAAGACAAAACTGAAGGCAGAACAACCCACAAACAAGCAGCAACTGGAGGTGGCTGCAGTAAAGGCCTGGCAAAGCATCTCAAGGGAGGAAACTCAGTATTTGGTGATGTCCATGGGTTCCAGACTTCAGGTAGTCATTGACTGCAAAGGATTTGAATCAAAGTATTTAATATAATCAAAATATTTATGATATTTATGAATCCTAATATTTATATTGTTATTGTGTCCAATTACTTTCGAGGGACTCCTGAAAATGAAAGTGAAAATGGAGGGACTCCTGAAAAGACTACACTACAATCACATCTTGATTGCTTCATTTCAAATCCATTGTGGTGGGGTACAGAGGCAAAACTACGAAAATTGTGTCACTGTCCAAATACTTGTGGACCTGACTATATATACATTTTCATGTGTTAGGAATTTTTCTTGGTGTTTGTTCCCAACACGATGCATTCAACACACACATCTCAGACATCACAACACAGTTACCATCCCAATATACAAATATTGCACCTTAAGCGGAAATGGTAGGCTGTAATTTACATTACAGTGGCGGTAGAATTAGCAGCAGGATACGGTTTTGGGTGCAGTAAATGGAGCGGAACAATTGTGATATATAATAAATAATAGCAGTGATATATAGTAATGACAACATTAATAAATAATACACTGCCTGGGCAAAAAAAAAGTCGCACAATCTAATATTTCGTTGCACTGCATTTAGCTGGCATTGTTTCAACAACCTTATGCAACTTCACAACATTTATTTCCATCCAGAGTTGCATTAATTTATGGCTGAGATCTTGCATTGAGGACAGGAGAGTCTAACCACTCCATAAAGTCTTCTCCAGCATATCCCAAAGACTTTCAGTGGGGTTAAGGCCAGGACTCTGTGGTGGCCAATTCATGTGTGAAAATGATTCCTCATGCTCCCTGAACGACTCTTTCACAAGTTAAGCCTGATGAATCTTAGCATTTTCATCCTGGAATATGCCTGTGCCGTCAGGGAAGAAAAAGTCCATTGACGGGATAACCTGGTCATTCAGTACATTCATTTTATTGCCGCACAATGAGGCTGAGCCTAGACCTGACCAGTTGATGCAACCCCACATCATAACACTGCCTCCAGAGGCTTGTACAGTAGGCACTATGCATGACGGGTGAATCGCTTCATGCATTTCCCTTCTTATCCTGACACGCCCATTGCTTTGGAATAGGGAAAATCTGATTTTATCAGACCACATGACCTTTTTCCATTGCTCCACAGTCCAGTCTTTATGCTCCCTAGCAAATTGAAGTCATTTTTTCTGATTAGCCTCACTAACAAATGGCTTTCTTGTGGCCACACAGCTGTTTAGTCCAAATCCTGTAAGTTCTCATCACATTGTGCGTGTGGAAATGCTCTTACTTTCAATATTAAACATAGCCGTGAGTTCTCCTGGCGATTTTTTTACGATGTGACATCACCAAGCGTTTTAAAGATCTCCGATCACGATCATTCAAGATTTTTTTCCGACTACTTGTCTGCTGTAAAGTTGACGGTTCACCACTATCCTTCCAGGCTTTATTAATGCACTGGACATTTCATAACCCAGTTCCAGTGATTTCAGCAATCTCCTTAGTTATTTTCTTTGCTTGATGCAGGTCGACAATTTTCCCCTTCAGTAACATCTTTTCCACGACCATGGGATACGTAACCTGCCATGGTTGTTTAAGAAATGAGAAGCTACACACTGCATCAGTTAAGGTTAAAAGAACTGTTGCCAGCTGAAACATATTAATCACTGCAGTAATGATCCAATCATAGGCTCTTAAGTATTTGCTTATTTAAACCCAAACAGCAATCTTTTTTTTTTGGTCAGTTAGTTTATATTTAATGAATAGTACTATTTTTAAATAATACTTTAAATAATATTTTATATTTACCTAAAAAAAAAACAATATTAATAATAATATGCAAGTATCTAGTCAGGAACCAGGAATACAGCCAGGAATTGAAATTATATATAACAAGTGTTGTTTGTACTTAGCTGCCCGTATGTATCTTAGAGATACATTATAAGTGCTGATTATAGAAAATCTGAAAGTTACATTACATTACAAGTTTACATTTGCTTTTATGCGAAGTGATTTTCAGAATACAACCCAATTCAGCACTCTTAGAAGAACTATTATCTCAAGGCTTCTCTAAAAGCTCTCTAAAGGGATTCTACTTGGACCATTTTCTGAAAGCAAAAACTCTTTAACACTTAAGAGTGTGACTGTTCAGATTAAGAGTAGAGACTTTGCTTAATGATTACATTGCACTCCTGGGCTTTGAGCTAACAAGCCTCCAATTGCTAGCACGTGTTTGTTCATACAACATGATGGACATACAGCGTGTGTCGGATTTCCTCAGTGCTACACATGCTAACCTGCTGAATGAGCCTGTATTACTCATCCACACACCACCATCTATCTAATGAAATGCAAACCAAAACATAAAGCTGCAGAGAATTAAAGTGAAGGCAATTAGCCCATGCGTTACTGTCCATTACGCAGCCCCCTTCCTTTATGTATATGGTGATGTTCCAGTTCAGTTGCTGGCCTTTTTGTGGAAGCTACGCTGCAGCTGTTGGGGCTTTCATCACAGCCTCCGTGTTTTTACTGAAAAAGGTCACACTAGTCACTTCCGAGGCGGCTCCTCTTACCCTGTGCGGCATGCCATGGAGCCCTTAAGGCCCTGGGCCGCCTCACCGACTGCTGGATGGACTTAAGTCCATGCGTGTGGCTTTGGATCCACTATTAAATCACGAGGTGACCAGCTGTGCCCAGAGAAACAGAAAGAAAGGGAGAGGCACGCCTGCCTCAGTGATGCGTATACTATAAATATGGGTTAGTTAAAGAAGTGACAGCTGTGCACTCCTCAACCTTCTGCTCACACGAGGTCACAACACAAGGCAGATACACACTGTCCAATGTCATATATGTTGACTTAAAGCTTGAATGAAAATGACAACTTTTAAACACTATTTTGTGTATCTTCATAGTGAAATACAAAGTTGTAATGCTGTGTAACAGTCAGGTTGTCAGAATCAGAATTGGCAGAACGAGATATCACTTATAAGGAACTATAAGTCTGTTCACACAGACAGAAACACTAACATATAAATTATGTTGCTTTTGCATGTTCTTGCTAAGTTATGTACCTGCCACCTCCTAAAATATGCCAGTAGGTCAATTGGTGACTTTAAATTGCCCTCAGTTGTGGCTTTGTATGCGACGGTATTCCTGCCTTGTGCCCAATGATTCACCACACCCCTGACCAAGACAAAGCAGCATCGAAAATGAAAGAAAAAATAAGAAGAAAAAAATAAGAAGAGTGGAATATGAAAGTCAAATAAATAAAAAAGATTAAAATATCTACTGTTTCTGCAGGATGTACAGAGTTAATAGTATAGTAAGTATTGTAGATAGACCTCCCACCTCGCGGCTCTATGGCCCCCGGTTCGATCTTGAGCTTAGGTTACGTCTGTTCAGTGTGTGTGTGTGTGTGTGTGTGTGTGTGTGTGCATATTCTCACCTTGTCCATGTGGATTTCTTCTGGGTTCACCAGTTCCCTCCCACCTCCCAGAAACACCCCTGTAGGTGGACTAGCTAAGAAAAATTGCCCCTAGGTGAGAACGAGTGTGTAAATTTGTGTGCATGGTGCCCTGTGATGGCCTGGCGTCCCATCCAGGGTCTATTCCTGCCATCCAGGGTCTACAATGTTCCTGGGATAGGCTCAGGATCTACTGTGACACTGACCTGGACGAAAGTGAGTGAGTGAGAAAGATTTTCTTCGTACTAACGTACGTATGTTGAGCTCCCATAATGTGCAAAGTTGATTCTCGATACAGCTCATTTGTATGTAGTGAAATGAATGATCAGGGTAAAATCTGAAAGGCAGAATTGGAAGTTATTTTGACTCATTTCTATGCCAGTAAAAATATTTATAAGCGAACGCTAAATCTTCCATCACCTGAGGCTATGCACCATTTATACAGCGGCATTTCGTTTGTCATTATTGAATCATTAGTTTTATTTCATTTTATTAATTTATGGGTTTGTGTTGGCTCGTTTTCTTTCTTTTTTATATTTTTTAATTAATGCCTGTAATATAAAACACCTGGTTTTCACAAAATTTTCTCAATGGTAGTCTTAGTCCCTGACCTAGTGGACTAGCATGAGGATGTGTTTTTGACAGAGACTCCAAAGCACTTCTAGAAATCGCTCTGGATTAGGGTCTCTCATAGATTCTGTAAACGTAATAAAAATAAGCAGTTTAAACTTGACAGTATATTCCATACGTAAAAGTGCATTAAGCCATGCAAATTGTATTATTTGAAGTCGATCAAGTCGCGATTTATATTAGTCTTCTTATGATTAAATTTACACCCACTCAGGAGCACAAGTAGGATATGAAAGTTTTTCCAAAATTGTCAGGATTTTCAATATCAAATTTCTTGTTTAAACATGAGTATGAACAATTTATTAATAAATCTGTTTGTATCCAGCTTGATGAATTTACTTTTATAACTTTAAATTTATATTTACTGTTACAAGTTAAACTTAAAGTTAAAAAAAAATACCTGCAGGTGACTGACAGTAATAAACACTATGCCTCTGTCTATATGCAAATTTTCTATGAATTAAGTAGAAATTAATTAATTACGCAAGTCATTTGTGACATATACTGGAATTTATGAATTTATTGTTGATCAGGATATGATCTATAAATAATTCTTTATGTAGTTCTTGGTTTTTGGGATTATGCTACTATTTATGAATTTGAATTATCAGTAGGATAATTCATTATGCAATAATTGAGGTACAGTGTATATAAAAAAAATCTACACACCCCTGTTAAACAGCTATTTCTATAGGTTTTTCTTGATATCCCTTTGGTTTCATCTGTCTCCTGAAGCCATGGTCTGCAAAGACCTTACAAAGCATGTACGGTATTTCATTGTCGAAAGGTATTGATAAGTAGAAGGGAATAAAAGAATTCCAAAGCATTACATGTACCATGGAACACCGTGAAGGCCATCATCAACGAGTGGAGATAATGGAGCACCACAGTGACATCACCAATAACAAGATGTCCCTCCAAAACTTACGAAAGGACAAGGCAAAAACTTACCAGGGAGGCTGCCAAGAGACCTACAGTAACATTAAAGGAGCTGCAGGAATATCTGACAAGTACTGATTACTCTCTGCATGTGACGACAATCTCTCGTATTCTTCACATGTTTGGACTATGGGGTAGAGTGGCTAGATGGAAGCCCTTTCTCAGAAAAAAAATTCAAGCTCAACTAAATCACCCCAAACTATGTGGCAAAATGTGTTATGGTCTGATGAGACTAATTCCAAAAGGTATAATAATTCCACAATTCCTAGGTGGAAGGTGTGTTTGGTGCAAAAAAAAAAAATGCACATCAAAATAACACCATACCCACAGTGAAGCATGGTGGTGGCAGCATCATGCTTTAGGACTGCTTTTCTTCAGTGAAAACTTTTATCAAGGTGGAGGGAGTCATGAATAGCTGCAAATACCAGTCAATTTTAGTGCAAAACCTTCAGGTGTCTGCTAGTAAGCTGAAGATGAAAAGGAATTTCCCCTTTCAGCATGACAATGACCCAAAGCATACATCCAAATCAACAAAGGAATGGCTTAACCCAAAGAAGATCAATGTTTTTGAATGGCCTAGCCAGAGCCCAGACCTGAATCCAACTAAAAATCTGTGGGGTGACCTGAAGCGGGCTGTGCACAGGAGATGCCCTTACAATTTGAAGGATCTACAATGTTTTTACAAAAAAGAGTGAGAAAATATTACCAAGTCAAGATGTGCCACACTGATAGACTCTTACCCAAAAAGACTGAGTGGTGTAATAAAATCAAAAGGTGCTTCAACAAAGTATTAGTGTAGGGTTGTGCACACATAATACAACCAGGTTATTGTAAGTTTTTTATTTTTCATTTTTCCCTAAAATGTTTCTGAAGAAAAAACGTTTTTTTTCACTCTATTTGTATACTTTGCAATTTCACATTAAAGGTAGGAAAAGATATGACATGATTTATCTTAGTGTCATTCTTTTACTTCACAAAAAACATGCCATTTTAACAGGGGTGTGTAGACTTTTTATAGCCACTGTATGTACGGGAATTTATAACCTTGATATATGGAAAGGAGGCTGTATTGTATAGAAATGACTTATGTTTGTTAAGGTAAAAAAAAAAAAAAAAAAAAAAAAAAAAAGATTTGACAGCATGCCTAGGCTTTGACAGTGTGTGGGTCACTTTCCTGCATGCACTCTTGTTTGCAGCTCAGAGTGTGTGTATGTGTGTGTGTGTGTGTGTGTGTGTGTGTGCACGTCTGTGCATGTTTAGGAGCATCGCTTCTTTTCAAGTGTGACCACCTGTCTTTTGTTGTGAGGTAAATAAATAAATAAATGTGGCCAGGCACCAGCTGTCCCTGGCAGTGCGTTCAGAGGTCAAGGGCTCCCACCGCTGGCCTCACGAGGTGAAGATGTCCAAGTTTTCAACTTCGCGTTCCCTTCCAAAGACTTCCCACTGCCCAGGGAATACATGCAAATGGGCAAGCTCTAGTTAAATGGAAATTACATGAGCATTTTTGATCAGTGAGGGCAAAAACACAACTAATTAAGTCAAAACGATGCAAGATAAGGCTTGAATACATAAACAACGTAAGACTGTGTAAGTCTGTTTTTTTGTTTAAAGTTAATATGAATGTCTGTGAAGGCATTCATTCATTGAGGTCATTTGTACTGTGTGGTAACAGTAAGATTAAGTGAGTTGAGAAGTATTGCTAGAGCAGGGGTTCTCAAACATAATTGTGAAATAAATTCCTTATTCAAATATTTAGCTCATTATTTCTGTGTACAATAATATTTTGGCTATTTAATGCAGCTATATTGATTTTTATTCTTATTTCTTATGCTCTGTTGTTGAGGTTTGGATTAAAACCAATTCAATTCAAGTGACCAATCATATAGACTGACTATAAGACTGACTATAAGAATTCAATCATATTCATAGTAACTGTAGCACGGCATTTCTTGTACATAGAGTTTCTGACTCGTGTATCTGCTCAATAAATAGATAGCTGATGAGGCTTAGTGGTTCCTTTATTTTTGCAATTAGCACACTACATGCTGAAAAGCTTCATACAAATATAATTAAAATGTTACATCTATGATTAAGACTAAATACAAAGAGCCAAAGCTCACTACAGAGGACTAGAGTTTAAATAAAAACCTGTTGCTCCACATAACCCTGCTATACTAAATCTGATGCTTCACACACATCTCTATTATACCTTAATGTATACATAACAGTCCTGAATAGTAGAGCATAGATACAGCAGACTTTAATCAAACTTTAATCAAGTCCTAAAGATATTACAAAAGTAAATAACACTTACAAATAACACTTACGAAAAACCCATTATTACCTTGTTCCTACGCTAAAGCCATTTTATTCTTAATATCTAAGAAGCACATACATAAATACCACCTGACACTTACAGTAACTTTGATGATGGTAACAACATTTAAAAATCATGGACCCCTTGGCTATGCTTCACAGCCCCACTTTGAGAACCACCTTGAAAACTTGTACAACTCTTTAAGTCAAAATGATTACACGAGAATGAGGGCGAAAACAAGTCAAAATAGTAAAAGACGATGTCATGAATGTGTAAACAATGGTAGTCTTTTATCCTGTTTAAAGTTGATATGGATCTCTAGAAGAGTTACAGCTACACTAGAGGTGTTTAGCAAGCTCTTGAGTCATCTCTGAGGTGTAGAAAACATTCCCAGCGCTCCAACACCCTTATTTACAAGTCTAGCAGCAAATCGCTACATAGTCAGGTGCTGCTTTGGTTTGGCCACATCACACTGGTTTCTAGTGAGAACATAAGAACCACAGAAGATAATAAGGAGGCCAAACTACTATCTGAAGACAAAGGGGTTAGTGGGATAAGGCCTGGGATGCTGGGGGGATGTTTGTGTGTGTTTGGAAAGTTTGTATGCTCTTGATGGGGGGCAGGGCTGTGGGAATCGCATATCCATGCCACTGGATTTCTTTAGATGTGCAGCCAAAGAATAATTAGGAGCCCACTTACTGAAAAATGACCGCTCAGTTTTCAAATTAGATACGCATTTTCCTCTCCCTTGGTCCTCATGGTTGTTTGTTTGCTAGAATGCAAATGATCCAGGAAGTTATTTTTACTGAAAAATTACTCATTATGCTTAGTAAGATGTGTGTCGGTTACTGCGTAGCTCATAACAATAGCAAGAGCTTGAATGTGAAATCCTTTTCACTTCTTCAAAGAAAAAAATAATATATCCACATGCAGAAATAATAGTTCATAAATCGAGCAAGTCATAAATCCAGCTGCCTTGACTCTGCAAGTTCAAAATATCCAAAATAATAAAAGTTTATAGTATGTAATGAGCAAATCTGAAGAGTCTTATGTCATACTATACCAGTGAAAATGCTGTCAGCAACACACCAACTTAGTTCAAGTGATGTGTCCTGTTAAATATGCATAAAACTGTTTTAGTCCTATAAAAGTTAGCCTATTTTTCTAAAGAACAAACAAAGCAAATCAATGCAAACTCATTTCTACGTGGTTTGTGTGAAGTACTAAAGGATAACAATGAACTTCCAATCCATTAAAAACGTGTTCTAGCAGTTTCTCCACCTAATTTTTTTAATATCCTGGACCAAACCTCCTTTGGCCTTTCCAGCCTCCCTTTTGGAGGTCATCACACTTACATAATTTACAATTTTGCCATTTATATTGCATATAAAGTAAGTATAAAGTGTTAAATGAGCAATAGTGACCCTGTCCCCCATATACACACTTCCCCATCCACCTGTGACAACATCTAAAAAGTACAAGGAGAATACATATAGGAGAAAGAAACGAGGAAAGAACAACAACAAACAACAACAATATAGTCCCCTTCCCAACCCAACTGCAGCTATACATCAAACACACAGACAAGTCAGCAGACAGACAGACAAACAGACTGACAGACAAGACAAGACAGCTGACAGACAGACAGACAGACAGAGACAAGACAGTTGACAGACAAACAAATGTGAGCTGATTAGCCTTGTGTCATACACAAAGTCCTTTTGAGACATTTTTCCTTACAGGTATGCATTATAGTTTTGAGGGTTTTTTTTCTTATCTCAGCGGTATAAAGGTATTGATGTGTGTAGGTGTGTGTGCGTGTGTATACATCCATGCAAAAGACCCTTTTTCATATAGTTAACCCAATGTAAGTGTTCAAAAATAGTTTCCTTAAAGACTATGGTTTGATTTTTGATCGAAGTGGACAATTTTACTTGGACTGTCGTTGCAACGTTACATGCCATGTAATGTCATCGCTTCTGAAATTGTAAACAGATATCAGGATCTGCTAAAACCTTTCCTCCACAGGCACGCTACATGCTTTTGTTGGTGGGGGAAAAAAGATCAGTGCTCACTGTGTTGTCTGTATACAGTAGCACTTCAACCCTCAAACAGCTGATGTTATTTATAAACAGAAACCTGGAGAGATCCTCCTTGACAATAAGTCCTTGAAAAGAGGCTCTGGGACAAGGTTTCCTCCGTGAGATGTGCTTAATAAAACACGTAAAAAATAATAATTCATGTAAAACTGTACTATTGTTCTATAAAAAAAAAAAAAAAAAAGATCAGTTAATATTTTGTCATTTATCAGTACAGTAAAGTGCAAGAGTAACATGAGAAATACCAGCATTTCAACTGTGAAATAACTTAAGAAACACACACATATATACACACAAACACACACAGTTATGACATAAGATTCTCTATTTAATCTATACAGAATCGAAATAAAGTCCTAGCTCAAGATTGTCACTTTTTCCACAGCACACACACGGGTACACGTCAAAAGCGGCAAATAAAAAGCACAAACAAATTCCAAGTCGGAACATAACAGCGTTAATCTGTCCAAAAAAAAAAAAAAAATTAAATCAAACAGATTGTCACCTACATTCACTACAGCACTAACACCAAAGCATCTGTTTCCTATAAAATATATGTTTCTTATCAAAAAAATTATATTAAATCTAATGGCACTTCTACAAAGTCTATTAAAAATGTTCTCCGTTTAGTAGCATCTTTCATT
Source organism: Pangasianodon hypophthalmus (assembly GCF_027358585.1). Taxonomy (NCBI): domain Eukaryota; kingdom Metazoa; phylum Chordata; class Actinopteri; order Siluriformes; family Pangasiidae; genus Pangasianodon; species Pangasianodon hypophthalmus. Next base: position 20,380,542 of record NC_069719.1, on the reverse strand, counting down.
ACTTAAGTCAAACTCAGTAAAATATTTGCACAAGAAAGAAATCAATAAATAACTCTTATGATTATACAGTTTCACAGTCTGAACCTTAGAAGACAGATATTCCAGTATTAATGTTTACACACACACTTTTGCTGAAGAAAAGCATATTCATGCCTAAAGTAATGGCTCGATTTCTCAAATCAAAGCACATCTTAAAGAATTATTACTGATGCTTGCATTATCCATGATTATGCTCCTGCTGGTCATATGTGATAGTTAAATATTGGCTCACTGCTGATCACATGACTGCATCCGAACAGGAAGTTACTTCAAGTATGATGCACCTGTTTCCTCTATGTACTATACACAGCCTAATATCATAATATCGTATTCTGTTCTTTTAACATTTTGTGATCTTTTCTATCTTAAAAAACACTCTTATTGTACTGTCAATTTTAACATGAAAAGCAAACAAAATGTTATCACCTTATGTTGCCTTTTTTTTTTTTTTTTGCCATTAGTAACAGCTTGTGGAGAATGAATAATTACAGGCCCACAATAATGCCCAATAATGAATTTGCTGTTGGATTAATGTGTGTCAACAAGGCACATACTGTGTAGATCAAGTCGATGCATATTACTTCAACATATGAACGTCAGTGGAGTCAGATTTTTATCAACACACACATACACACATACATTTCAAATAAAGCACCCACAATTCATCAGTATTAGCTGCGTCAAATAGACCATCTGAAAAAGACTTACTTTCCAGTTCTACTTAGTAATATAATTACACCATTCTCTGAAAAAGTTCATGTAAGTTCCACTAATTTCCAGTGTCCCACACAGAAGCTTAACTGAAGACCCTTAAACATACACAGAGCTTGTAAAAACATACGCTTTTTAAACAGCTGCCCAACAAATGTGCAACAATGACGAAATGGTTTCAAAGTGTAGTCCAGTCAGTGAGAATCACACGTTTATGCTCTAATGTTTCTTTCTTTCTTTCTTTCTTTTTTTTTTGCAGGAAACATTACATTAAACAGTTCTGGTGACAGAAACTTGTGTTTGTAACACTTGAAACAGTGTTTGTAACACTTCCAGTAGTTTAGAGCAAAATGTGATGTGTTACTCCCTAAATAAATACCTGGGATAATGCTTTTTTTTTTTTTAATTGTAGGACTATTAATCCAGCTATTGCAAGTCTTGGTGACATTGTGCTTATGAATCTGCTACATCTGTCACAGCCTTACAGCATTACAGGCTTTAAAACAGACCAACAAAACAAGGGAAGACTTCAACTTCGAAAGTCAAAAGATTTGAGAGATTCCAGATGTTGTCAAGAAAACAAAGATAAATAAAATGCATATTTACAATAAATATACAGTTAGAAATAGCAGCCTACAGAATATCAGTGTTGTATGTACAGTCTATGTATGCACAAAGCAAGTGCGTCTTAGCATTTCTGGAGTCAACTCTTGATAAACAGTGATTAAAATGGCTTATCTACACAAGTTACAGTGAAATGATAAACCGATATACAGCAACTGATTTTACAATCAATCCATTCAGTGTAGCCGAAACAGTACCCATAGGACATATTAGGACCTAACACAACTGTCTATACTTCAGATGTTTACAGTAAACCCTGAAACCACAGAACTAATAAATAATTCTAATCAAGTTTTCTCAGGAAAAATGAAACAGTATTATGTGGACTTTTAGTGCCTCTTGCCTTTATAACTAAAAAACTAAACTTAACCTGTGAGCGTTAAAACTAAAAAACAAAAGTTAACCTGTGAGCGTTATCCAAAACAACTAACTCAAAAATGTTAGGAAGGAACGAAAGGATAAAGTTAAGTAAAAAGATAGAAAGGCTTCAATATTCATGTTCCACCAGAATTTTTTACCAAATTGTTAGTGTTTCCAGTCAAATAGGATTAATAAAGACCCACCAAAATGAACTCAATGCTAGCAAAATAATAAAAAGGGTTATCTGAGTTCCATCCAGAGGTCCCATTTCACCTCATTCAGCTTCTCAAAAACAAAAACAAACAAAAAACCCTCGTTTCATTTTATGTACTGCAGAAAAACTGCAATAGTTATAATAAAGGTAGTAGTTGTTCTTGCAAATTGCCTGTGCGTTAATTGTATTACTTCAGAAACGGTTTCCAATTCAAGAGGAGACACATGACCCTGTTTCCCCAGAAGTGATAAAGAAGCGACAGCCAAATAATTACCAACTTCTCCACCTTTCCGGATTCAGCAAGTAGGACTTTAACCCGAATAGAGATCAAAAATCTGTAAATTATGAAGCTATGATTAAATCAATTTGCAGATATGACTTAACGTATGTTTCAACTGCTCACTTCAATACAATGATTCATCCATTCAGGAATATGCAGTTACTTCACAACTTATACTATTGTTGACAGGACATGACAAAAAAACTCATATTTATCATTTAACTTCAGAAGATGCTGCCAGTGACTGACCAAGTGCATCAAAAACCTTCATTTCACACTTCTCCACTGGGTGGAGGGACTCCAATAGGACCTTTAGTCTTTTAGACCTTTAAACTCTGCATTAAAATACAGCAAAATACTGGATCCAATTTTAAGTTGTAACATATCTACAGCCGGTCGAGTGCATAGTCACCAAAAACCAGTGTGGCTTAGGGTTTAGAGAAGGACACCCCTCTATGTTTAAATACTTCATCTATGTAGGTCAGAAACAGCCTTTGGGAGTAGAAAAGGAGTGTGCTTATCCAATAGAGAGGGTCTTGACGAGGGCGCAGTGGAACTTGCGGATATGGCGGTACAGGTCTCCTGACTGCGTGAAGCGGCGCTCACACCACTTGCAGGCGTGAGGTTTCTCGCGTGTGTGCACCACTGCGTGCCTGCTCAGGTTGTGCGAGTACTGGAAGCTCTTACCGCACGTGGCACACGTGTAGGGCTTCTCGCCCGAGTGTGTGCGCTCGTGCCGCTTTAATGTGTACGCACATGAGAAGGTCTTGCCACACTGAGCACAGGTGGGCACCGAAGCGTCGGGTGAGAGCTTGGTGCGTGCGCCCTCCCGCTCGCGGAAGTGCGAGCTCAGGTGCGGCTGCAGAGCATGTGGTGTTGGGAATGCCTTGCTGCATAGTGGGCACACACAGACTGGAACAGTGCCTGGAGGTGGCAGGAGTGCAGCAATGTCCGTGGAGGCCAGCTCTTCGTCGTCATCTTCCTCCTCACTGTGTAGTTCTCCTCTTCCTCGAGCCTCCTCGCTCCCCTCTCGGCTGTGGCTCCGTTCCCTTTGTGCCATTAAAACCCCCACCCTTCTTCCCATCCCCTCCTCCTCTTCATCAGCGTCCAACCCCACCACCTCCTCCTCTTCATCCTCCATCATCAGGTGCTCCTCCGGGGGCAGCAGAGTGCCATTTTTGCCCCGAAAGAGGGCATCGAACCCTGTCATGGGCACACTATTCCCAAAGCTGGCACCCCCACCCTCCTCCTTCACTGACAGCGTGCCGTGTTCGTCTCGAGCGTGCATCTCTATGCCCTGCTGCTGCCTGTCGAGGGCCAGCTGTCCCACATCTCTGCCCGACAGCGCCTTCAAAGACAAGTCCAGCGCACTGTCCGTGTCATCGGGCGCCCGGGACCTTTGGGACGCACCGCTGACGTCCACATTCGTTTTTCCAGCTGTTCGCACACGGGCCTCGGCCTCGGCTGACACATAATTGACACCTACAAGGTCCGGAGACCCACTGAGGTGACCGTTAGCCTTCTGCCTTGCCAGTGCTGGCCTATCGCAATCTGTGATGTCATCCATGTCCATGTCATCTGCCATTTGGCCTCTCAGGGGGATTTTGCTGGGCTCTGTCTCCCTGTCAGTCAAGCTCTCCCTGTCCAAGCAGCTCAGACTCACACTGTCAACAAGTTTCTCATCCAGGCAGGACAGCTCCTTTTCTTTCAGCCTTCCCTTGCACACTTTGACAATGTCATACATATGCAGGTAACTGGCGGCGGCCAGCACGTCCTCCACCGGCAGCGTGCTGAACTCGAGCTTACCCTCATACATGAACTCGAGGAGCAAGCTGAATGCCGGCGCCGTCACGATGTCGCTGTTCAGTCGCACCACGTCGTGGGTGTCCAGCTGGTCCCGGTAGAAAAGGTGGAAGTACATGCTGCACGAGGCTAACACGGCCCGGTGCGCACGGAACCGTGCTGCTCCAACCAGCACCGTGCAGTCGCACAGGAAGCCCTGGTGACGCTGCTGACTAAGGCACTGCAGCAAGTGGCGGCTATGGTCTGGGAACTCCATGCTTCTCTCATAACCTGGCAGAGAGAACAGGAAAAACCGGATGTTGAATAAACAGGGCGAGGCGTTCAAACAGAGGCGACAAAACAGGCTTAGCAAAGCGTTAGGACCAGAGACCACTGGAGACAAAACATGAGTAAAACCATACACCAGATTTAAAATACAAAACACTGGTATTGGCACTGAACTGGTTTTAAATACAGCATAACAATAATGCAGAAGGTGCTGAAATCAGTGTGGAATTTTTTTTTTTTTTTTGACAACTTCACTATAATGAATAAAAAACTTTACCTAATGCAGATCTAGAAAAACAACGCAGAAAGGAACCTACAGACGTTTGCAGTCAACAGCAGAGCGTCGCTATAGTTTATTTTCAGTAAATGAATCACTGCCTTACCTTCTCCGAGGCGTTTAGAGAAGTCGCTCGTGACTTTTTTTTTGCGCGCACCTCCACTGAGTCGCGAGGAACACAAACTCGACACTGAGCTCGCTCGCGCTCCGGAGCTCGCGCTAATAACAATAACAATAACAATAACACAAAAAAATAAATAAAAGCGCGCGCTCGAGAGCGAAAGCGAGAGAGAGAGAGAGAGAGGAAAGAGCTCGCGCTTCACGTCCGAGCACAACCGCGCGCGCGAGTGGCTGAACTGGTGGCCCTGTTCACTAATTATCCCGCAAGCTGTGGAGTCAGCTGCTCTGACATCAGCGCCGTGCTAACGCTACCTCCAGCTGTGCTCGCCTTTACGCCATATGTTACCCGGAATCCTGCGACTGGAGGAGAAAATCACGGTTCATATACCGAACTTTGCGTGTGTGTGAGAGTGTGAGAGAGTGTGAGAGAGTGTGTGTGTGCACTGATTACGATATTACACTCGGACATGATCACAGCCGCTGCTCCCTGCTTGTGGAAAACTTTGGGAGAAAGTCAGAACAGCCTGCACTGGCCCTTTAGATATCAACTTTTTATTTATTTTTATTTTTTTTAAAGTTTAGTCGCTTTAAATTCCTTATAAATCTTTATTATTCAGAAAATATTCACAAATATAATCATTAAGACACATTTTATGGCTGAGTGAACATAAAAAACAGCGTTTTATGATGTAAACACCGTGAGGTAAAATTGTCCAAAAAGGTGACGAGAAAAGTCTCTTTAGCAAAGCTAGCTGCAAAGTGCCTCAGTGTGTGTGTGTGTGTGTGTGTGTGTGTGTGAGCCTTTAACGCCGAAGCAAGTCGACAACTGCACTGCGCGGAGGTAGTGAACGAGGTAACACACACACACACACACACACAACTTTACACCTTCCCGTTTTCAGCACAACACAGTACTTACAGAAATGTCGACGCTTTTCTTGTTTCCTCAGATGTTCTGCCGTCTTTTCATGATGTGTGGCCAGATGTCGGCGTCTCTCGGTGCTGCTTTCTCCACTTCTCGGTTGTTGAGTCTCTCTCTCTCCCTCTCTCTCTCTCTCCATCTCTCTCTCTCTCTGTCAGGTCGCTAAACGCTGCAGTCTCGCGATAACGAGAGTAAGAGCCATTGTGCTGTATTTCTGCTTCACCTCACAGCGCGGCAGCAACTCTCTCAGTCCACTTCCCCTCACACAGCTGTGCTAATGTGTCACTTTACTTCAGTTTATCCTTCAGTTTCATACCCACTCAGTTTCATACACACTCAGATATAAGACTCATTTCATACTTTAGCCTCATTTCTACACTTAACACTACACTCTCAGGAAAAAAAACAAGTCTTAAGCTAAACTGTACCTTTCCTTGTTATTGAGGTGGTCACCTCTTTCCCCCTATAGTTTCAGAGTGATAGGTCATCACTTCCACATACCAGGAAAATGATATATACACTTACTGTCCACTTTATTAGGAACACCTTTACACCTGCACATTCATGCAGTTATCTAATCAGTCAATCATGCGGCAGCAGCACAATGCAAAATATCATGCAGATACAGGTCAAGAGCTTCAGTTAATGTTCACATCAAACATCAGAAGGAAGAAAACGTGTCATCTCCGTGACTTTAACCATGGCACGGTTGTTGGTACCAGATGGGCTGGTTTGAGTATTTCAGAAACTGCTGATCTTCTGGGATTTTCACACACAACAGTCTCTAGAGTTTACACAGAATGATGCAAAAAACAAACAAACAAAAAAAAAACCATGTGAGAAGAGGGTCAGCAGGATGAAACACCTTGTTGATGAGAGATCAGAGGAGAATGACCAGACTGGTTTGAGCTGACAGGAAGGCTATAGTAACTCAAATAAGCACTCTTTATAACCGTGGTGAGCAGAAAAGCATCTCAGAACACACGACACATCAAGCTTTGACGTGGATGGGCTACAACAGCAGAAGACCACATCAGGTTCCACACCTATCAGCCAAGAACAAGGATCTGAGGCTATCACAGGCACAGACTCTCCGAAACTAGACAGCTGAACGCAATGTGGTTTTCTGCTATTGTAGCCCATCCACCTCAAGGTTCAATGTTTTGTGCATTCTAAGATGCTTTTCTGATCACCACGGTTGTAAAGAGTGATTATTTGAGTTACTTTGAGTTCCTTCCTGGCAGCTCAAACCAATCTGGCCATTCTCCTCTGACCTCACTTATCAACAAAGCATCAAAGAATGTTTTTTGTTTTTTGCACCAATCTGTGTAAACTCTAGATACTGTTGTGTGTGAAATTCCCAGGAGACCAGCAGTTTATGAAACTCTCAAACCAGCCCATCTGGCATCAACAATCATGCCATGATCAAAGTCACAGAGATCACACTTTTTCTTCATTCTGATGTTTGATGTGAACATTAACTGAAGCTCTTACCTGTATCTGCATGATTTTTTGCATTGTGCTGCTTCGACATGATTGGCTGATTAGATAAGTGCATGAATGTGCAGGTGTACGTGTGTTCCTATTAAAGTGGATAGTGAATGTAGTGTGTGTGTGCCCTTGGAAACAGGCCTTGCTCTACAGTAGCAGCACAGAGTGCCCAAAAATATAAACACTCACTAGCACTCACTTCTCCTGTTTGCCTATTGTAGGCAAACAGGAGAAAAAGACCATACTATCTAGAATTGTTAAGTCTCATCCAAAGTATGCTAGAAATCAAAAACATTATACAATATTTAAAGAGGATACAGGCAGTACAGTGAGATTCTTCACAAATCCTGAAAGCTAGATCTCTGATCCATGTGATTCTTATTAAGACCCAGGGTTCAAAATGGCTGCCACTGCATTTACGCTATGAACAGCTCTGCAAAAGCATTCTTCTTTTCTTTTTTTAAATAGAACCCTTATTGAATTGTGTATCACACTGTCACAGAATCAAGTATTTAAGGTAATGCTTAAGAAGTTACTTAACAGCTTGAAGGATGTGAATTCAGCCTGCAGTTTATATGAGGATAATTGTTGGTCACAAGTAGGGGTGTGGCTAGAAATCCCTGGCCCCCTGAAAAAAGCTTACAGCTGGGGTCTCCCCCACTCTATTTCAGCTGTTTCTGCCCTAAGAAACATATCCCCTAACCCACCTATTTAAGAGTTTTCTCAGACCAGCTAATTAGATTACATAACTTGATTACTATAGTCTTGTGGCCTGGCGTAAAGAAGGAAGCAAAAGTCTTAGGTGTTCATTTGGGTATATGGGAAAATGTACAAATTCATTTCATTCTTTGTTTAAATCCAGTGTTAGGCATTCAGTATAAAATCCAAAATGATTTCTCTTATCTAAGCATACTTTCTTCCTTTCTTTGTATTACTATATTTAAGAACTGTAGACTTCTAATGATGCTTCTTTCTTCGTATTTAAAGCCCACAGTTGTTGCAAAGTTGTGACAGATTGTCTAATATTGCATTAAATCATTTCTGGCTTGGTTTTTCTTTGTAAAGAATAAGTCAGACATAATAGTTGTGTAAATTAATCTTCTGCAGAAACATATCAAGCCTTATCGGCAGCATACAGAGAGATATGGATATATAAAGATAGAGCATTGCAGCAGTCTCCCTGATCTACTTGACCTAAAGCCAGGTGTCTCCATCCAGTAGTTGCTGAGTGTAGCCCTGCGTAAAAATCCCCAAGGTCACAAACCAGCACATTTTAGAGCGAGACATATCCTCACATAGACCACTTCAACAAAACTGAGTGGCAACTCGAATGAACCCAAGAGTCTCGAAGTAAGAGCAGTCTCTTTCTCGAGAAAATCAAGTGCCCACTTAGAGGGGGTTCTAGACGTTTAGCAGTGAAGAACCTGCCTAAAGAGTTTTTAATGCTCCAAATTGTAGCTATTCCATCAAATGAGTTGAGGAAAATGCATTCCTCTCTTTTCAGTAGATTTAAGTGTATAATTAGAGGCCTTTGGAGACAGTTCCCGCCTCCTTCTCTGTACATTGTTGTAAGTTTGTGTGTGTGTGTGTGTGTGTGGCTGGGATCTCATGGAGGGTGGTGGGGGCTAATCCTGATCAGAGTTGGAATGCTTTGGCACTGACTCACCTCTCAGCGATGCTAATGTTGTCACACAACACACACACATATACACACACGCCACAGTTCATATTTCTAAATGTGTCACAAATAGCTTATGTATGGCATATGTAATAGCAGGTAATGCATAACACTATTATTTTGCATTTTAACTGACTTTGCTTTTGAGAAAAAATGTGTGTAATCTGATCGGTTACTCCTGAAAGATTCTGGTCAATGGGAGCGGCCTTTGTTCTCAGACCCAGCTATAGAAAGTACCTTTAACTTGTGCCTCCACACCTACAAATTTATTTTGATTTATTCATTTCCAGTTCATTGATTCACTGAAGTCTGAGAATTGGATCCAGAATGTGGGCATTATGTTCTCTATTTTGGCTACATTTCTTTTTCCTATATAAATGTGTGACTAAAGGATGTAAGTAACCTTAACAATACTATGATACTATGCTTATGATTGGGAATTTCCACCAAATGCATGTATATTAAAAATGAAAATGTTCAAAGAGCCATGTCTGAGTGTTCCATAGGCTGTATGAATATTAATGAGGCCATTGGCAATCGTCCACACTCTTGGACTAATTTTATTCACACATACTATGCATTGTTCCAAAACCATTGTATAGATTTTGGATGAGGTAAAGCGAAAAACACATACTTGGTCATTTGATTGATATTTGGTTTTGCATTCACCAGACCGTGAGTTTTTTCCATACCATTAAATCCTTCTTCTGAATCCTTATATTGTTGTTAAGGCGCGTAGTAAAGAAGCAAACTTGGAGGTGCAGCTGCTGAGCTTGTGCCCTCCACAACTGCTTGGGTCACCTTTGGCCCGGGTCCCAGCTGTCAAACGCTTTGAAAAGCCCATTTGCAGCTTCTCCCTGGGGTGCTGGGAGAGTTCTACTTGCACACTGACTCGAGACCAGTTGTGCTGCTTCTTCTACACTGGCCGGGGTTCTGATTACTTATTTTGTAGCAGTATGAAAAGGCTTCATAGCCCTGGGGAAGCAGTGGATATTGGGTACCACGGTGGAAGAGTTCTGCCACGGCTCCAGCGAATTCCTTGGAAGAGACTTTAAGTTCGTTTCGTTTTAAACCCCCGTTCATATTGAACAATTAGTCTATTTTCTGAGTAGATGTATTAAATATATTACGTGTAAAAATGTACATACTTTACAGCTCTTTTTTTTTTTTTTTTACCAATTTGAGAAGCTTATTATCCAGAATGTATTATTAATGTTGTGAATATATACACTAATGTACTCTTAATGTTTATTAAGGTTAAATAACAACAGGTTAGAGTCTATAAGCGTCACACAACTCTGAGAAGGCCCATTATGGAAACAGTGAATCTGTTGACTTCACTATCAAAATCAACTATGTCCTGCTTGTATAGCAGGCTGATCAGCATGGGTGTAATGATTTCCTGAGGACGATGTTGTTCTATGAGATGTAAATGAAGCCCCTAGTTTCCCCAACCGGAGAGAGAGGGAGGTTGATTGTATTTCGCTGGGGTGTGTGTTTATGGGTGAAACAAAGCAGTTGTTGTGCACCCTGGGACCGGAGCTCCCGAGAGAGCCAGCGACTACGAGAGGTTCTCACAGAAGAGAGAGACAGAGAGCTTCCAGGAGGCTCACTCTTTCACTTTGCACTCATCAATGGCATCCCCCCCGACCCTCTCTTCACTCGGACAATAGCAGCACATTCCTTTGCAGACCTTTGCTCAGCCCAGCCGGAGTTTCACCATGTCATTCATTTCCAGTTCCAGCACACGGGACATTAGATGCTCCTCACACTCACGGTCTCACAGGCAGCATCTGTGTGGAACTGAATGTCCTAATATATTCTGAACATACAAAGGCAGGGGAAAGATAATGTACACTGTGGATTAAAAATGGGGTTATAGGGTTCACATGTAGGATTTGATCTCCAGTCCTATAATAATATGGAAAGATTCTAAGCCTTCTAAGTTTTAACAGGCATGAGTCAGTGTTTTGCTGAAGTAGAAGAGGCTGTAGGTTAGATATACACACCAGTGTCAGAGAGCTGCATTTTTAAACTTCCTCATGATCCTGTGGCTGCTGATTTTGGACCTTGGAAGAAAACGTTATGTTAAGGGGTGCTGCAACACAGCACCCTATCATAAGGTGGCCTTAAGTTCAAAACACATTAACAAACCAAGAGCACAACAGCAAACCAGAAGACACAGCAGGAAATCAGAAAACAACGGAATTAATTCAAAACAGAAAGGGTAGGTCCATACTATACATTGCATATTTGTTGCTGATTGAACATGGCGTATGAATATGACAAAGAAAAGGAATTGCAGTTTTTCAGTCTGTTATGTAGTATGCCTAGTGAAATCGATTTAACACAAAGCTACTTATGTTGTTATGGTGAGGAGTAATTCTTTCTTCTGAATAATCCAGCTTCCTTAAGGTGAGTTTTAATTGTTCGTGTACACATATTAGGGTAAAATTGCGGGGTTTTTTTTCTGATGTAAACAATTAAACAAAGATAAATCATGTCAGATCTGTTTCCACCTTTAATGCGATATAGCAACCAACAAAATTCAAATGAAATGGTTGCATAAGTGTACACACTCCTTAACTAATACTTTTTTGAAGCACCTTTTGCTTGTAATACAGCACTCAGACTTTTTTGGGTAAGAGTCTACCAACTTATCTTGATTTGGCAATTTTATTCTACTCTTCCTTGCAAAAATACTCCAGATCTATCAAACTGCAAGTCATGCCACTGTTTTCAATAGGATTTAGATCTAGACTCTGACTGGGCCATTCCAAAACGTTGATGTTCTTCTTCTGAAGCCATTCCTTTATTGACTTGGATTGGTGTTTTGTTATTGTGCTAGAAAGTGAAATGTTTTCTTCATCTTCAGCTGTCTAACAGAGGCCTGCAGGTTTTGTGCCAAAATAGATTGGTATTTGGAGCTATCCATGATTCCTTCTATCTTGACTAGAGCCCCGGTCCCAGCTGAAGAGAAGCTGCTCCATAATATGATGGTGCCACCACCAAGCTTCACCATGGGTTTGATGTTCTTTGGGTGATAAACTGTATAAAACAAATCTTCTAGAATTATGCCACATAAGTTCTAAACTGGTCTCATCAGACCATAAGACATTTGCCACATAGTTTGGCAAAACTTTAGGCATGCTTGAGTGGGATTTTTCCATGAGAAAGGGCTTCCGTCTAGCCCTGTGATTCGACATGTGAAGAATATGAGCTTGTCGTCACATGCAGGGAGTGACCAGCACTTGCCAGATATTCCTGCAGCTCCTTTAATGTTGCCGTAGGTCTTTTGGCAGCCTCCCTGATAAGTATTCTTCTTGTCCTTTCATCAATTTTGGAGGGACGTCCTGTTCTTGGTAATGTGACTGTGATGCCCCATTTTCTCCACTCGTTGATGATGACCTTCACAGTGTTCCATTGTACATCTAATGTTTTAGAAATTCTTTTGTACCCCTCTCCTGATTTATACCTTTCAACACTGTACATTCTTTGTAATCTCTTTGTGCACCATGGCTTCAGCAGTCGGTTGAAACCAAGAAGATGTCAAGAAAATCCTACAGAAACACCTGATCTTTATTTTGGGTTAATTAGAATCACATCACCGATGAAAATGATCACAGTAACATTCCCCTATTATGGTTATGCAACTTGGTTACTGTAAGGTTTTTTTTTTTTCTTTTTCCCCCAAAACGTTTCTATGAGTTTTCACTTGAATTTTGTTGGCTGCTATATCACATTAAAGGTAGAAAAAGATCTGACATGATTTATCTTGGTCTCATTTTTTACAACTCTGTAGTTATAACAGCGGTGTATAGACTTCTTATGTACAATGTCCAATTTGAATTACCTTGATAAAAAAAACGAGCATGAATAAAATAATCAGTAGATTCATTTAAGCTCATATTATCTCTTACTGTAAACATCCTGCACTGCTCCATTTCCCACGGTCTTTCAGACTGCCATCAGGAACATGCATGTGATGTTTAATAAATACTTACCTTTTTCATATTGAGTTAATGCTGTTTCTGAGTTTGCTGAATTTTGGTTTCATTGCTGTGTTTTCCAATTTGCTCTCTTGGTTTATGTTGGTTTTTTTGTTTGTTTTGTTGTTGGGGTTTCTGATTTGCCATTGCAGTTTGTTATTGTGTTTTGCACTTACAGTACGAGCCACTGTATTATTCAATAAGTCTAATTCACAATGAAAGGGTTTCTGAAGCTGTATTTAGTTGCCTGTCTCATAAAATGGATACACTTTCATTTTAACCACTTTAAGAGACTTGTGAGATTTCTAATGTGCTATGTCTATTTCTTTTTACTCGTAAGCATACATGGGAAGCACAGTGGGTAATGTTGTCCCTCACAGCTCTAGGGTCTCTGGTTCAATCCTGAGCTCGGATTACTGTCTGTGTGGAGTTTCCTCCAGGTTCTCCGGTTTCCTCCCACTGTCAAAAACATGCAGGTAGGTGGATTGGCTATGCTAAATTGCCCCCAGGTGTGAGTGAGTGTGTGATTGTGTGTGTGCATGGTGCCCTGCAATGGGGTGAATTGTTTAGCTATGACTACAGTCTGAGGAAACAGCCATTGTCAATTCATTCTTCAAAGAACAAGTTCAGTGAACGTCACATTAAGAAACAGCAGGGCTTTACACTGTGTGTCTAAGGGAGACACTAGGAGTGAGGAAGATCAAAGATACCTTGCACTTATAATTTTAAATTGTTTCTCCTATTGGATTGCTTATTATGATTATACAGTTAGGTATATGAGACATTCTTTTTTTTTTTTACTACAGAGGCAATTAGCTTTTTCCCTGGAAACATTAGACGGAACCTGGTCAGAGTGCAGCTGACTGAGGGATCATCCTATATCCTGCAGTACAACACATGCAACACGGTGCTGTAAAGCAATTTGCATGCTGGATCTTAACCACTGTCAAATGTCAATGTGCTGCTATTACTTCCTATTTATTGTACTGCACTATTCCACTTTTAACTGTCCATGAATAACTCTAACAACCTGCTGTACCATTGTATCTACAAACATATTTTTTGTCTATGTATATACACTCACCAGCCAGTTTAAAAGGAACACGTCTAAAAGATGTGATCTCTGTGACCACTAGTGTTTGGAAAAATGTCAGTGTTTTTCCAATTTTCAATTGTCTAGTTTTGCTGAGTCTATGCCAACTTTAGCTTTAGATTCCTATTCTTGGCTGAAAGGAGAGGAACACGATGTAGTCTTCTGCTGTTGTAGCCCATATGCATCGATGTTTAATGTGCTTTGCATTCTGAGATGCTTTTCTGCTCACCATGGTTGTAAAGAGTTATTTGAATTCCTGTAGCTCAAACCAGTCTAGTCATTCTCCTCTGACCTCTCTCAGCAACAAGGTGTTTTTGCCTGCAGAACTGACACTCAGTGGATGTTTCTTGTTGTTGTTTTTTTTTTTTTTTTGCACCATTCTGTATAAACTCTTGCAAATGTTTTGCATGAAAATCTCAGGAGGTCAGCTGAAATACGCAAACTAACTGGCACCAACAGACATGCCACACTCAAAGACACCGAGATCACATTGTTCCCTATTCTGATGTTTGATGTGAATGTTAACTGAAGCTCTTTACCTGTAACTGTACGATTTATATGCATGTATGGTTGATTGGATAATTGCATGAATGATAGGTGTGCAGATGTTCTGATTATAGTGAGTGTAAACCTAAAATTTTTATTGCTAGTTTTGCGTGTTTTAATTTGCAAACCAAATTTCACTGTGACAGTAAAGATATTAAATTTTATTCTATAAAATAGGTTTCATGACTTGAAAATATCATTGCATACTACTATTAGAGAACACCAAACATTGTGACGTGGCTAACTTTTATCTATACACAATCCATGCTATCCAACTTGTACAGTAGTTGTACAGTAACTTTATGGAACTGATTACACGAAAAAACTTATTATTTCCTGTAATTTCCTAATTTTGGTTAATAAACATCTCCTCTTCAGATTCTCTCTTATCTATTTTGGATTAAAGCAAAACCAGGTTGTATTTAATATCATTCAGAATTCATGGATGGTGAGAGTCATGGATAGTCACAGATAATAGCATAGTGTGATCATGGTTATGGGGAGGAGCCTGGATTCAGATGGTGGGCTGACATGGGAGTGTTTTCAATTTGCATATCTATGCATATTCATCGTAGTGAACTGAATTCCAGCTCTTTTCAGGAAGTCAAAGCAATCAGGTCAGTTCACCAATATGAATCGGCTCTTTCAGCTCTCTCTTTTTTTTTTCAAAACTATTCAAAGTTGTTGCTCTTTGTCCATTTATCATTTTAATTGTTCAATAAAATCTTAATCTACCCTCTGTTTAACAATATAACCTTATAATTTACTCTGTATTTGATATAAAACCTAAATAAATATAAAACCAGCAATGCACTACTTTAAAAAGCACTACACTACATACTGAACATCAGTGAATCAAGTGGCAGTGCAGTTGGACACTCACGCTGCCTCAGTCACACACAGATGACAGTCAAACAAACACGTGTCTTAATGTTCTCAATAGATGTGACTCTTAATCACTATGCTTTGCCAAAAAAGTGATGAATTTAAAGTGATGAATACTGATGAATTTAAGCAAAAGGATATATGGCTCTATGGCTCAGATATGCGAGTTGGCTATCAATGTTCACCTTCAACAGGCCAATTTGTTCGCGATCATCATTAATACATAGATCTTCGTGTTTTTCATAAGGGAAAATGTATAGAGATATTCCTGCTCCTGTTTAGTAGCTCACTCGATCTACCAAAACATTTACATGAAAAATCTTTCTTTTTAATGATTTACGTTACATATTCAGGGTAAACATTTCTACATCCAGGTTCGAAAGATCGGATTTTCCTCATGCCTAATCTCTTCTACTGAAGCATTTGTTCAGACAACACTCTGATGGATTTGATCTAAAATGGATCATAAGGTTTTGCACAAACTTGAGGAGTTTGCCAGCTCAAGTGCACACTGTCATTAAAGCAAAAAAGGGACATACCAAATACCAAGAAACTCTGAAATTCGTGATAAAATTTTTCAAAGATTCTACTTTTCACTCAAGTTGTTGTCAGTAATATAATTTGTAATGAAAATTCCAGTATAAGTTGGTCATTACTGTGTGAAGTGAGTCAAGGTTTATTTTTCAGGGGAATTAAAAATTTTGGCAGTAGAGTGTAATTTAAATTAAAATATAATGTATTTATGTATATAGTGACTCTTGCAAGCTAAAAAAATAATTTTTAAATAACTATTGAAATGAGTCCATTATTTGTCTTTTTTAATGTCACATTCTGCATAAGGTTTCTGAGTGCACGTCAAGTATGTGCTTGCATGTTTTAGTCTCGTAATAATTATAACACTAGGACCAAAAAGACAAGCACTCACTCTAGCAATTTATTATGTTTGATAAAAGCCTGACTCTGCTCCTTAAAGGTTCAAGTCCAGTGGTGTTTCTTAATACGTGTTGCTGTTGTGATCTGTTGTATCTGCAATAGTGGAAGTTCAGTTTCTGTACTGAAGAAAGCAATAACAGAGAACACTTCAAAAAGCCAGATACGTACTTATTCATTCATCTTCAGCAATCACTTTGTCCTGGTACGGATTGCAGGGGATCCAGAGCCTATCCCAGAAACACTGAGCACAAGGCAGGAACACACCATGGATGTGACACCAGTCCATTCACAGGGTGTCATGCACACACACACACACACACACACACACACAAAATTTGGAATCCACCTACTGGAAAGTTTTTGGGAGGTGAGAGGAAACCAGAGAACCCAGAGGAAACCCACATGGGCAGGACTGAAGCTCGGGATTGACCCGGGGATCCTGAAGCTGTAAGGAGGAGACACTAACTGCTGCACCACTGTGCCGCCACATGTCCTTATTCATACCCAAATATACAGGATGCACAGGTTAGCAACTTGCCAATGAACAATCAGGGAAAACACCCCTAGCATCAATGTGACACTCATGAACCACAACATAGTAAAGGTTGATGAGGAAACTTCTAACTGTAAGGCTGCTTTCAAAGGGATGTTTTTGGCATCCATCATAAAATGCATTGATAAGCACTGCTGGTTTGTTGTAGGTAAGTATTTGTGGGTGGTGTTTTTTTTTTTTTTTTTTTGGTTTGTTTTTTTTAAACTGTATTTCCAGTATAAAAACGTTGGTAAACTTGGGCTTTTAGGGCACTGTATAACGTCTGCAGTACTATCTGATCTAACCTTCTGAGATTCGTTTTAAAAACAAGTGCTTTTACAATCATATTTGAAAACAATATTATAGATACTGAAAATTAAAAAAAAAAAGTGAGAAATGAGATGAGAAGGATCTGATTAACAAGCCAGCAGTGAACTCCTGCGGTAATTTTAAGTTAACTAGAAGCCACTAAGAGCAACTTTGCAGCACCTCTTAAACTCTTAGAGAAGTGTTCTCTGTTCTCCCATGTTTCATTTTTACAGGGCAACAGTATTTTTTACAGTCCATTATTTGCAACATTAAGATTATTAAACACCCCAGCATAGTTTGGTGATTTTACAGCTCTAACGCACTTGTTTTTTTCCAGATAGACATGTTTTAAAGTTTATTCTATTAAATAAGACTGACCGGATTCAGCTATTTCTGCTTTTCCTTGTTTATAATGACAATACATTTCTTTGTAACACCAAATGAATTATTATCTAAATTATTATAACAATCCGGCTGGTCACATTTTATTTTTCTCAGAAAGGAGTGAATTCAGGTATTGTGAATAAACTTTTTTTTATACCATGTGTCTTGTAGTCATTCTAAATGAGCATAAATTCATTTATTCATTCATTCTTTCATTCATTATCAGTAACTGCTTTATCCTAGTCCAGGTTGTAGTGGATCTGGAGCTTATCCCTGGAAAGCTGAGCACAAAACAGGAATATATCCCGCATGGGAAGTGAGAGGAAACCAGAATATCTGGAGGAAACTCATGTGGACACAGAGAGAACCTGCAAAACTTTGCTCAGGCGCTGAAGGAGGTTAGGATATTTTGCCACAAAGTTGGAAGCACACAATAGTATAGGATGTCTTTGTATGCGGTAGCATTACAATTTCACTTCACTGGAACTAAGGAACCCAAACATGTTCCAGCATGACAATGCCCAATGCACAAAGCGAGGTCCAGGAAGACATGGTTTGCCAAGTTTGGACTGGAACTTGAGTGGATGAACAGGATCCTGACCTCAACTCCAATGAACAGCCATGTTCCAAAATCTAGTGGAAGGCCTTCCCAGAAGAGTGGAGGTTATTATAGCAGCAATGGGTGGAACTAAAGCTGGAATGGGATGCACATATGGGTGTGATGGTCAGGTGTCCACACATTTTTGGCAATATCTGTCACTTTCTCTTGCATTTTCTCTTCAATACACACACTAAGCACAGGAAAAGATATAAGCATTTAAAATCTCTGCTATTTCCATTTAGGTTTCATATTTACAAATTCATGATTCATATACAAATAGGTGGAATGCAACTGAACTTTTTCCACCTCAGCAAAATCTTTTTTTTCTACAATATGTAGACTTCTTTTGTTTATTTCCCTTTTGGACATGAGCACTAATTAAAAATTCATAGAACAGGTGAATGAAAATCTCACACATGGCAGCAACTTTTCCATCTCAGCCAAGCATACAAAATTGTTTTTATGGTAGTGTCAGAACCTCACAGCTCCAAGGTTTGGGGTCCAGTCCTGAGCTCTGATTATTGTCTGTGTGGAGTTGTGCATTTCTCACTGTGGGTTTCCTCTGGGTTCTCCAGTTTCCTCCCACCTCTCAAAAACATGCTGGTATGTGGTTTGCCTCTTGTAAATTACCCCTAGGTGTGAATGTGTGTGTGTGTGTGTGACAGAGAGAGAGATGGACTTACATCCTATTCATTTGCGTTGTGGTTACCTGCTAGTAAAGTAAAATAACAGCTCGGCTTGCTCTTCATGCTCTAACTGCAGTTACTTTTTCAAACTGAGGATCATCATGGTAATTGTGGTAAAACAAAATAGACAGTGAATATAATTTTGCAGTTTTCTTGTGTGGAAAAAAGGAGCATTACGGTTTCTAAGGTGGCAGACACCAAATTGCTCAGATTTCAGCAATAACATGTAAAAACACTGTGCAAGCTAATTATATATTACATGTCTAAAAATAATTATTAAAATACTTAACAAAAAAAGCTCAAAACAAACTGAATATAACAAAATAGTGCAGTTAAAGGAGGTAGCACTTGGTAGTATTTGGTAGAGACTGACATCTTTAATTAGACCTTTCAAAATGCCACACTTTTGCGTTCTTTAAAGTTTCATACTTTCACTTTTGAGTTCCGTCCAAGCATGTAATTTGCCACAAAAAAACTGAAAATACAGTATTATCTTCGCCCTGTACACAAAGAGGTCTGTTTACAACAAACATGGCAGATTAATCAAGAACATCAATCCTTAATTTAAGGCATATTAATTGACATTTATGCAAGGATTTGATTTGTACCCATTGTTTATTTAATTAAGATTATTAATTTTGTATTTGTGGTTGTTATTGTTATATCATTTATTGTAATTTCTTTTTCTGGGAAAGTTGGAGAGTTTATACCATAGGAAACACCTGTGTATCCTCACTCTCCTAGAAGCCTCCTATCTCCTCTACCCTTGATTCCTCTAACTGCTTTTTTAAATGTTGGTACTTCCAGTAAGATGGTGGACTTCAGACAATGTGCGATTCACAGGCTGAAGGAGGCAGGATCGAGGAATCAAGGCGGCATCACTTACAGTAAGGGTATTCAACTCCAATTTGTAAAGGTCAGATTCCAAAAAAAAAAATCCTTGGTTATAAAGGTCTGGATAAGAAACTAACATGACTTAATGGTGACAACAGTTACTTTTTAATCCTTAACCTTAATCCTTAATGTTTAGTTTACGGCTATAAATAAGACAATTTGAAGTGGTTCTGCTTTGCTTTGTTTTGTAGTGGTGCTTCACATTTTGACTAACATCACAAACTCAACAGACGACACACGTTCTGAATTTGAAGCGAGGAGAATAAACGCGTACTTCCCTGTCCATTCCGGTCAGTTTGCTAGTCAAACAAGAGTTGGTAAATAAAATGAAAAATCTATGAAAATTTGTGAAAACTCTCCCCTTTTTGACTTAATGTCTTTAGCCCTGTAGCTAGACTCTGGTCTGATGAGCTGCCTTCAGCTAAATAATTGACATAAATGCATGTGAAATGCATGGATAAACCACAACACAGGAT
The DNA here is from genome assembly GCF_027358585.1 of Pangasianodon hypophthalmus. Lineage (NCBI taxonomy): Eukaryota > Metazoa > Chordata > Actinopteri > Siluriformes > Pangasiidae > Pangasianodon > Pangasianodon hypophthalmus. The sequence goes on along the minus strand of NC_069719.1, from coordinate 20,360,428 downwards.
CTACTACAGAAGCTGAGTTGGTTCATGATTAGAAAACTATAGTCTTGTATACTTTATCGCCTCTGCTACAGTATTTTGATTTACTCTGATTTTGAATTTTGGGAAGCCTTGCACCTAGTCAGGGCCGCTGGGGCAATGGGGGCGAGCCGGCATTTGACCTGGCACTTTTCAACCTACTGGGGCGGTGACCAGCACCTCAGGCAATAACAGACAGCTCTGACTCGGTTGAAAAACCAAGTCAGTCAAAAGTCGGTCAAACAACCTATTGCGGAACGTCAATATGTCTAAGATTTTTAAAACATATTTTAGAATTAGTGCTATCTAACTTTGTGAACTAATTCGTTGCTGTTATGAGCTGCCTGAGGAGTAACATGCATGTAAAATGAAAGCGTGCAGGGTCGAAACAAACTACTCTGAAGTTATATCTCTGACTACTATACTATTATTATAACATATACTATACTAATATATACTATAATATACTACTCTGACATTAAAAGGTGTGTTTGTTGACCATAGTATTGTATATGGAAGCTCGTTCATTTATTATTGTTGATCATGGGTTTTAATGCATTTAAAATATGGTGTCTCTTTAAATATTTTGAGTAATGTAATTTAATATGCTCTATCGTTTTCCACAGAATTGAAATGTAATGTAAGTAGTTAACCCCAGTATTGTATAAGGAAGCAAACACTGAGACGTTGTGAGTTCTTTACTGTTTCATAAAATTAATTTAAGGAATATTTGCTTGAGGTATGTTCTACTTGCAGTATTTGTTACCTAGTTTAAATATCATTAATAGCTCAAATTTTATTAAATATCATTACATTTTACCCCACCACTTTTGGGGTAGTGGTGCCACCCTTGCACCTAGTGTTACCAAGATAGACACCGTACACTGTGATCCTGGTCAGGATATAGCAGATAGCCCATTAAAGATCAATGAATTACATATTTTGTCACTTATATACACTCTTTCATTAAAAAAAAGTAAATTCCCATGAAAAAGCAGTGGATTGAAGCTATTCTCTATACCACTATATCTCCATTATGGAATTAAATTTTGTGCCCAAAGTATTGAACGTAACTTTTCAAGAAACGAACAAAAATATACAATAATTGCAAGAAAAAAAGAAAAACACTCTGAAACTGAAAACAGTGAACTCAGTGGCAAAAATGTAATATGATAAATTCAAATAAATGGCATTCTCTGTTAAGTTTTCTCAGCTTCCTTTTTGCTAATCACGGTTGATGAATACGCTGCCAGAGTTTTCGTTTACGCTCCGCAAGTTTACATTCGCCATACTGGCACAAACCTCTCGTGTGGGCAGGCTTAACAACAATTTACTCTCACTGGCTAGTGAGAACTGGATCGACAGCTCCCTGACCTGGAAGTAAAGACTTCATTGGCACGAATTTTGGGGAGCGTTCTGGATACAGCGTTCAGGAGCGGCACAGAGCATCGTCGTCGTCCTCGTCGTGGTCTTCATCCTCCTGCTCCTCCTCAGCTTAACACTCGAGCTGTCAATCCAAATCTCACTAGCCAATGAGAGTAAATCGCTGTTAAGCCCGCCCACACGAGAGGTTTGTGCCAGTATGGCGAATGTGAACTTGTGACGTGTAAACGAAAACTCTGAAAGCGTAAACGAAAACTCTGAAAACGTAAACGAAAACTCTGGCAGCGCATTCATAAACCATGATTAGCAAAAAGGAAGCTCAGAAAACTTAACAGAGCATGCTGTTTATTTGAAGACCATGTTAAATTTTTGGCACTGTTTTCAGTTTCAGGGTGTTTTTCTTTTTTCTCACTGTATATTTTTGTTCGGTTCTTGAAAAGTTACAGTCAATACCATTTTTTGGCACAAGTATAACTCCATGCCTCTGAGCGCACGTGGTTGTTGAGTGGTTCTGAGGAAATCAGGCCGGCGCTAGGACCGCGGCGTCGTGCTTAGTGGCAGCAGCCCTGCAGAGCCAGAGCCGTTTGGGAGGCGTAGTGGAGCAAAGGCAAAAGGGGAGCGGGGTAAATGAAAACACTTTACCTGGCCTTTTTCTGTGGGATTTAGCAGCCTGCGAAAATCGCCTGACGCCACCAGGGCAATGTTCCGGAGGCATTTTTGATTTGTCGTCGAGGTAAGGTGCCATTTTGCGTGTTTTGGCGGCGTCGCCGCGGCGGACTGTTCAACTGAAAGGGAAGGAAGGTCTCTCTGTTCTATAGGATGCACTTACTTACTCTCTCTCTCTCTCTCTCTCTCTCTCTCTGTGTCTCTCTGTCTCTCAGCCTGCTGCTGCCTGGGCCTTCTTCCTCCTGCTTATATTTTTTGTTTGTTTTCAGCAAATAAATAAAGAACCACGTTATTTAGATGTAGCGTGAACACAAGCTGGCACATGTAAACGAAAAGTACGGGTGTAAACAGCAAGTGTGTGTGTGTGTGTGTGTGTGTGTGTGTGTGTGTGTCCGTGTCCGAGAAGCTGAAGCTAAACCCAACCCGAGTGCTTTTTATTCATCTGTCATTTCTCTACATTGTGTCCTCTCGCGCTCGTCGCGCTCGCGCTGGCCGCCGCGTGGACGGTTAAGGCCTACTACTTTTTGTTCCCTCACAGCTCTTAGCTTGACTCCATTTTCTTAAAAAAAAAAAAACAACAAAAATCTCTATAAATTCCTGTAAAAATGGTTTTCTGAAGAAGTTCCCAGGCTGATTTTTCGTTGGCTGTGTGCTGTGTTTTTCTCGCTGGGCCGCTCGGGCACACCCGTGTGAGAAGTAGTGGTTGTTTAAGTTGATTTATTGTCCATCTCTGTTTCTCTTTCTCTCGCTCCCTGTCTGTTCGGCTGTGTCCCAAACTGCTACTTATTTACGCGCAGTGCAATAGATAGTCAGTGTTAATTAGACGTACCTAGTGCTCTTAAATAGGGAAGATGGATGTATTTGGAAATAGAGGCATGCTGCTTCTTGAACCTTGTCTGTTTTGGTTGTAGGAGGCAAACACCAGCAGGAAGAGCAACCTTAGCTTAGCATAGACTTTCTTTTGATTTTTACTTAGCCTAATGTATTTTTTTTCTCTTCTTTTTTTTTTTTTTCTTACTTAGTTATTATTATTCTGTTCTACTACAGCTCACTCAAGTCTCTTCCAAACTCATGAGCCCTTAATGGAGGCTGTTTTTTTTTTTTTCCCCCTCCCCTCAAGTCATTCATGCCTTGAAGATGCTGAGGCACACTCCTCCTGCACTCTCCATTCTTTCTTCATGTCCATTAATGTGTGAAAGGTCTACAAGTTCCTCTGGGTCCCGTTGACGCAAATGTGCCGTCAGTGACATGCAGAATCCCAGGAATGCTGCCGAAATCTGCTCACACACACAGTCGGGGTTATTGTGTGTGTTGGTGCTGGGTAGGGGAGGCATGCCTCAGGAGGCAGGCCTAAACATCAACAAGGGAAAAAAAAAAAAAAAAAAGCTGCTACTGCTGTTGGACTTGTCATATGACTGGCCTTCCATCACGTTGGGTCTTTTTTAGGGTCTTGGAGGAACATCTTACAATCTGCTGCCTTTACGCGGTACCTTTTCACGATGTTTGGTTGTGATGTGAGTTGAGATTGGTGGTCTTAGAACGCATAATGTGATGACTGATTTGGCGCCATTGAGACCCGAGAGAGACGACGACAAAAGTCTAGCAATGCCAAGCATTTTTAATAAAATCTCAGAGTGTAGCTGCAGCTACGATGCTCATCGAAAAGCAACCAGTAGGACAACAACATAAGATTACACTAAACTCACGGGACAGCTAAAAGTCAGCTCTCTAGCTTCCTAGGTGGTGAATCAGTATATTGTGTACACGAGTTCAGGCACCGGTAAGGACCTGGCTCACTATGCATTGGCCCACTCATGACTCCCCAGTGACATGACTACATACTCACATTGTAAAACTTCACCAATGTCATTTATCAACAACAGGCAGGACCGATATCTTTCTGACATTATGTCCCATAAATTTATTAGCTTAATCACACTCGTTTCTATCATGGTACTTCAAGCAGGATCATAGGCTAACAATGGATTTTTTAAAAATAATTAAACACTTAAAAGTCGTTAAACTCAAACAAACCGTATACAGAACTTCAAATCAAGTTAAAAACCACTAACGTATGTAATCATTTGAGAGCTACAGCAACGATAACAAGCTACTTATATTTGTAGACAAAGTTGGCTGAGAGTTCGTCTGCCATTTATTTTATTTTTTTCAGGCTGAGGGGCTTTAGAAAATATGAGGTCATTTCCAAGGGAGCATAGTGAGCATCGATGCTGCCTGGTTTTTGTGGTGCATTGTGGGATTTTTTTTTTTTTTTTTTTAGGGCGCGACCATTCAGGTGCACCGGAAGGATTTTGCGATTGAGACAGCCCTTAAAATGGCCGACTCCCTGATCAGTGCCCTGACTACTGAACTAGGGAGCTGATTGAGACGCACCCAATGTCACTATCCTTATTACCTACAACTCACTTTGAAGAATGTCTCTGTTTATCAGACTCCATTTTTTTATTTTACTTTTGTTATTTTGTTTTTTTTTTGCATGAGCCTGGATCACGCTGTTTGATGATTTAATCAAAATGTAGTCGTTTTCTTTAATCACAGGTCTGTCGTTAGAGGATCTTCATCATATAACCTGACATGGAGAACACACTGTTGAACAGTGTGTTACAGAATTTCGACCAAGGTTTTATTGAGATCATTTTCTACACTGTGACAAGTATTAATCTTAGAAGATTACTGAAATCACATTACTCCCTGTTAGACATGATGATATCATGATTGAATGTTTTTCAGATCTGACTAATATTCTCTGTCCAGCCCTGTTCCTTAGAACTGAAACGCCTAAATGTAACTCAGCTAATTATGTGCTCCACTAGCACTTTTTTTGTTGTAAACATGTCCAGTGATGGAGTACATAATGACCTCCTACTTGTATGTGTGAGCTGCTCTGAGAGTTTATGGAAAATGGAATAAATTGTTTTATTGCCAAAACCAGACATTCCCTGCAAGCTCGAGCGTGCACAGACTCATTACATTTACACTTACATCTTTAGAACCTTGTCCGCTTTGGGGTCACGTCACGTCTGCTTATCATGACATGTTAGTGATGCCTCCTTACAATCATATCATGTTTCATTTAAATTAGGGATAGTCCTGTGTATTTGTTCTCCAGACTGTATTTTATTTTTGGGAACTCCCTACTCGCCCTTGCTGCCCATTGTTTATACACTCAACTTTGCAGTGCAGGAATTCTGTGTTTCTGTTGATGTTTGTGATGGTTTTTTGGTCATTTCACTACAGACTATGCATCTCCTCCCCCAAACTGGATAATTATGTTGTAATGGCAGAGCATGATTCACCTTTCCATGTGGTGGCTGATACCAAGCTGAGGAACCAGCGACTAGTATGACCTAATCCAGTCTTACTCCAAACAGCTTTTATGGTTTCCATAAAGTGGTGCACTTGATTCACATTTGAGTAAGTGTGTAAGCCATACCTTGGAGGAAGTCGCCACCCTGAAACCCACTAAACATTTTTGAAATATTTGTGATGTGCATAGTGATTTTAAAGACAATTCATTGGGAGTTGCTGTAATTTCTTTGTACCTGTGAGAACCTGTGAGACATTTACATTTACATTTATGGCATTTTGGCAGACGCCCTTATCCAGAGCGACTTACATTTATCTCATTTATACAACTGAGCAGCTGAGGGTTAAGGGCCTTGCTCAAGGGCCCAGCGGTGGCAGTTTGGTTATGCTGGGGATTGATCCGATCAGTAGTCCAACATCTTAACCACTGGGCTACCACTGCCCTGCCACATTTCACTGCTGGCTCCTAAAAAAAACAAAGAGCAAGAGCTTCTTTTCTAACTCGCTGTTCTCCAGCAATGGTCAATATCATATTAATGAGAAGTCTATTTTAGAGTACCAGACAGCAGTGCAGCCATATGAGTTTCGACACAGACAAGATGACAAGCACTGATGGTGGTATTAGCATGAATTAGAAGCTCTGAAAGCTGATCTGTTAGAGCAGAGGTGAGAGCGCTGGACAGACTAAAGGACTAAAGCGCTGCTGCATCGCTCTCTGTAAGCAGAGATGAAGCGAGAGCTAAATCCCACTGGTACAAGTATCAGTAGTTGAAAGGCATTGTGGGGAAACTTAACCAATGTGAACATAGACCATGCTGATGAAAAGTTTAAGCTTAAAAAAAAAAAAAGTGAGAATCATTTCATTACAGAATAATTCTGGACGCTAGTAAAGATCACGTACTTCTAAAGCTCCATATACAAAGTTTGTTCCAGAGTGGATTTTTCCATTAATACACTGTAGTGGTAGTGCTATTATTACTCCAGTGTTTCCCCTGATATGAAGCGTCTGTCGCTGCTTCAGCACTTTGCAGTTGTGATGACTCATTTTTGCCTTAAAAGTTCTTCCACGTTGTAGTGGTAGTGTAAAAAAGAAAAGAAAAAAAAAAACTGTTCCACCAGGACGTGGTTAAGTCTGAGCCATGAGGCACTGATTTACATTGAATGGGGCCGACTCGCGCAGGCCGAGCTGGAATGATGAATGATTGGAGAGAGAGAGAGAGAGAGCGAGAGCAAGAGAGCGAGCGTGTGTGAGTGTGTGTGAGTGGGTGGAGGCCTCAAAGCTGCCGTAGACCATGTGACCCCGAGTCAGGGTATTGAGTTCATTCAGTTGCTGCTGGCCAGCTGCCAGCTATGCAGGCATTTAGCTGTTGGTAATGCAGAGGCTGCTGTGTTTAACGGTAGCACAGTGTTTGGGTTTCAGGCCCATCATACACTGCTGTTACATACTTTCTCTTTCCTTTTCTGTCCATTTCTCTCAGCTAAACGCTGGGTTCTCTGTATAAACTACCTTACTCAGAGCACTTCTCTGGTTTTACTTTACTTTTCCTTTATATATATATAAAACTTTAGCCTGTTAGTAGAGAAGCTGCGGGTGTATCCCAAACTTGTGCTTTGAAAGAAAATAACTTCTTTTTCATTCTAACAAGCAAGGCTGGACAATATTGCAAAAAAAAAAAAAATATATATATATATATATATATATATATATATATATATATATATATATATATATATATATGTATATATATATATCTCGAATTTTTTTGAACTTTATGAATGATTCTCAATTGCACTTAAACAATTTTTTTTTGTTGTTCTTAGATAATGCAATTGTAAATCAACTTTTCAAAGTTTTTTATTTATTAGAATGGACTTGTAAAATGTAGATGTGCAAAAATTATAAAAACACCATCTGTAGCAAATAGTGCAAACAATGTTTTTTCTTTTAAATAAAGAATGTTTAAAGAAAGGATATTTAAAAAAAAAAAAAAAAAAAATTGCACTATTTGCTATAGATAGCACTGTTACTATTTTTGCGCTCCTCAGTGAACCCTTCTTTCTCGACAAAGTAAATGAGGACCATGTCTTTCGTGACATGAAATGCAGCCGCAACTGAGAACTCAACTTGGGGTATTCTTCTCAAGTCTGAGTTCCTCCCCCGTTTACAGAATGATGTCAAATCATCATGGCTGTGCACGGCATCAGAAATAAACAAATCTTCTTACCTTTAAATGAGTTATGCTGTGTATACAAATATTAACTTTAGATTAATCAGCATACAGACATATTCGTTTGTTAAATCTAAAACACTAACTATACAGTTTGCTGTTTGAGAAAGAAAATATTCATCGCTCATCTGAGTTAGCTGTCTAGCTTGTTGCTAACAAAATACGAGCGTGAGGGCGTCAAATGTCGAACGTGCCGAGGTCGAACATGACATAATTTCGACTGGTGAATTACTGCTTAGGATGTAATGCAGCTTTATATTTCGTATATGTAGATATAGTCCGTATCTCTGAAGTGATATTTGAACCTGTCTTTGCTATGAGCTCAGTACTCAGCAAAGTGCTGCCTGTTTATCTTAGCGTTTATTTAAATTCTAAGCGTGTGGTGTTCGGGAGTAGCGCAGGCTGTAGGAGGCGTTTATCAGGTTAAGAAGGCTGTGTTTTTCCTTCATATTGGTTTACACTTTTAAATAACATTTATGGATGTTTTAATTGAAATTTAAATTTGCCTATACATATGCATATGTACAATCTTGATTAGAACATTTTGAAAATCGCATTAAAACATAAATTCGAATTAATCGTGAAAATTGCCCAGTGCAATGAACAAGAAATGGGAATCAAGCAATCACATTTTCCAGCCTGTTCAGTATCTAATTAATAGCGTCATAGCTAAGTGTTTAGTTTTCCAACAGCGCATGGATGATAAATAAATATGATTTCTAGCTAGCTGTAGATCATTTTAAATTTTAATTTTTAAATTATGCAGATATATTTTCCGCCTGCATTTGGTTACCTGTATTTGTTTATGATAATTCCAGAGACTAGAGGCAGGGTGCTATAGTGTTGTTCCATGCAGATGTGTCTTCGCTTGAAGTATTTTTGTAATAACTTGTGTAATAACTTGTAATAACTTGGAATGCAAGGAATGCAATGGTTGTATTTAGAGATGGATGATGTCAACCAAGCTGACTTGGTTGTTCACAGCAGTATATCGAAGATCATTTTTTGCAATCTTGTAATTATTTATTTATTTATTTTTTTAACTGTTAGAGGTACAAATCTGAATCCACGACTGTCCGTATCCGTGTCTGTATCCTGCGTGTGTCCGTTTCCACTCAGTAGCCATGGAGTGGTGACTAGTGGCGAGACTTTTCAGTTGACTAATTCATTACTAAAGTAACCACTTTTCCTTTGACACAATAAATACACTCCTTCTAAGCAGTTTCATGTTGCCTGCATTATGTTAGTGTGTATGGTGCTTTTGAGGAAATAGCGAGCTGAAGGTGGTGATAGGCACACCCAAACAAAGCCAGTGTGGCAATACTTTCACTGAAGTGAAGTTAGAGAGAATGTAGAGTGGAAATTTGCCGACGATGCTAAATTGCAACAAAAACAGGAGTCACCCCTTATCTGCGGTTGAACCTCACGTGTATGCGCTAAGTATATTTTACAACACCAAGTAAAGAGCGTTATTCATGAATAGCAAAGCATCTTAACATATTTGGGCTCAAATATGTTAAGATGGGGGATTTTAAAGAATAAAATAATTATGGGGAGTGTAAGAAACAGAAAATTTAACTAAGTATCAGTAACAAGAGAACATTACTGTTGATGGATAATGATAAATCCGAAACATTACATTTATGCTAAAAGTTCATGATTCTAACATAAAAAAGACTGTTTCAGATTTATCATTTACCTCCTAAACCTACTAGAAAGAGAATATTTTCATAAGAGAAAGAAACTAGCTACACTTTTACTGAAGTTTCTGTGTTGTACAGTCTGATTAAAAGTGATTTGAACTAGGTTTTTTTTTTTTTTTTTTATTGTAGTTTTTTTTTTGGCAGTCAATATTCTGCACCAGTATTCTGCTAAATCCTCATGAAAGCAATATAAAATGCAGTGCAGTCGAGGGCATGGTTATGATTTTAATTCAAGTGTACGGTGTATAGAAAGTGCACGTGTGAGATTTAATTTAAATACTTGCTTACAGAGTTCACACTACATTTACGTGCACATTTATGTACGGTGCGTAAAACAAGCTAGCAGAACACACAGGCTGTTGAGATATGTGTGTCGAACAGAATCGGCAAGTTCCCAAATAAAAGGTGTGATAAAACAGTGTTATCTCAAGCGCTTAGCTTAAAAAATGAAACTGGATAAAAATAATGAAGCTGAGTGCATGTTTTTTCGAGGAGGCTGCTGTTATCACTGTGAAGAATCTGTGCAGCAAGTGCGAATGAAGTGTCCACACAGCTCCTTCAAATGAAGTTGAGTGTACGCTAATGTGAACGTCTTGTTGGTAAAATGAATATTACAAGCCCAAGCTGTCGCAATCCGGTGATGGTGGGCCATGGCACTGCACAACCTCATTTAACACACAGGCCTTGATGGGCTCATGGTGTGTTAGAAGACGGGGAATCACCAATCAATCTCTAGGACACTTCTATTATAAGTAAACATTATACGTCAATAAATGGCACTAAATATTACAAACAGCAGAACAGAGATTACACACTTTACATCCCCATTGATGCTTCTTTCCTGTTGAATTCTGCCTTCAGGGTGCCAACAATTCTGCCATCCTTCTGCAAGGAGAATGTGAAAAAACTTATGTTGTATCTAATTTATCCTGCATTGTTTTTTTTTTTTGTTTTTTTTACCTCCAGTGTCCCAAGGAACAGATCATAAAATATTAAAAATGTTTGTATGATGCCTAGCTTTAGTGTTATATTAAAATGAGGCCTGTGGGAAAAGGCATGAACGATTGTTTTTGTTCAGACAATACCACGGCGTGTCAACATGTCTACTTTCAGGTAATTTTATTTGAAAATTAATTTTCCAAGGGCAGTGCCATACTGACAGTTTCGTGACGTTGGTTATACCCATCCCTTCTTTCGCTGAGTCATTAGCACAGAAGTTAGCAATCTAACAGGTAAACGTTACATCAGCGGACTTCTAACATTAGCCAGAGGCTTCAGGTCAGTGGCTTTCACTGTAGGATTATTTAAAAACTCTTGACTCAATGGGCTAAACATCATCATCATCATCATCATCATTGTGTAGACATTTTATGAACAAAGTGGAGCTGCAGATTAAGGACAGTGAGATGTGCAGAAAAAATGACCTGACATGAATGCAGAATAAGGATGTAGACAATATGTATGATTGCGCAGTCCATTCATAAGTTACACGTTGTTTGTGTGTGTGTGTGTGTGTGTGTGATTTTATATATATATATGTGTATAATGTATTAGATTCAACTTTATTGTCATTGTGCAGAGTATGAGTATGAATGAAAAGCCAAATGCAGTTTTTCACATATTCTAACTTGCTAGGTAGCTGGGGTCAGAGCGCAGGGTCAGCCATGATACGGTGCCCCTGGAGCAGATGTGGTTAACAGCAGCAGCTTGACAGTGCTGGGGCTTGAACCCCTAACGTTCTGGTCAGTAACCCAGAGCCTTAACCATTCAGCCACCACTACCCCGCCACCCCCCCACTTAAAAACCTTTGTCAGCAGTGTTTGAATGCCGTCGACGTTGGAAATGTTTGTCAAAAATGAAAGCAACTTGAGCATCTGTGAGAGCTGTTTATAAAGCCGTTTAGGCAAACCAGTGACTGTATGGAATGTGGGTGAATATCCCATACAGAACAATGTAATGGTTTAAACGTGAAGCCAAAATGTCTCTGAGGCCCTCCAATCTTAGCTAGGTAGCAAACAGCAGGTCAGTCAGTCAAGACTCAAAGCTCTAAAATCTTTACCCGACAGTAAAATTCAAATACTTGCATAAATTATACATCTACATTTTAGTATCTTATATATTAATTAATTAATAATGCTGTATTTCCCACTTTTAGGTAATGTTCGATGCAGCATCTTAAGTTACACTTCTTCAGGTAACAGCTCTCAACGCGCACGCTGCTGGCTTGAAGCAGGGGCATGTCCACAGCCTACATGTGTGGACCGTATCTACTGCTCATGCTCAGGCTCTACGCTCTCTACTGCGCAGAGTCAAACATGGCAACTTTCAGCTCGACCAAAAAAGGCTTCAAATCCACACAATGTGTCTCATTTATCAAGCTGGATACGAGTGGATTTATGCGTGAATTTGGTATTCGTGAAAATCCCGTAAATTCAGAAAAGTGTTCATATCCCACTCCTGCTCCTCCCAAGCGTGTGTTAATTTAGGTATAACAAGATTAACTAATTTAGACCTCGACTTCAAATCATATGATTTGCATGGATTGCTGCACTTTTATGTATGGAATATACTGTTGCGTTTAAATTGTTTATTTTTATTACGTTTACAGCATTTAGCAGTTGCACTTAATGCAGAGTGACTTGCAGAAATGCTCATGCTAGTTCTCTAGAACAGGGACCAAGAGTACCATCCAGAACATTGTGTGAAAACCAGGCATTTAATATTATTAGTAATAATTAATGAATATAAAAAAGCAAGCCAACATAAACCCATGAATTATGACAAATAAAACTAATCATTCAATTATGATAAAAGAAATGGCGCTGTATCAATGGAAGGCGGGCTGCTCTGTCTGTGCATAGCCGTATGCTGACTGAAGATTTAGCGCACACTTATTAATAATAATAGTAGATATTATTAAGTATTTTTATTGGCATTGTAGTGAGTCAAAATAATTCCCACTTCTGTTTTTCAGGCTTTACCCTGATTGATTAATTGGAGTTTTGTGGGCATCACTACATGCTCAGTAATTTACTGGTGATTGGCATTCTTCAACATACACATGCATGTAGGAAGTAAATCAGCGTTTCCGAAACGTTTGTAAATCCGGCGAAAATTTAAATGGCACCATGTTGTCCTCTCATATATGCAGTCATTCAGGCAAACACACGTAAATACTGATTACAGGCAGTCAGTTGTGCTAGAATATGGATGTTTATGTCATGGTGCTGTTGAGATTTTGGTCAGAAGGTGTTGATTAAAATTATGAGCTGCTGTTATAAAAAAAATAAATAAAAAATGAATGAATGACATTGTTGGTGAAAAATCATGCTGTAATTTTCGATTCTTTATTTCTGAGATTTAAAAATACTAACCTTTGTGTCAGAACCCTAATGAATACTACTGTTAGGTAGCAAGTCTGTAAATATTTTATACTTTTAAATTAAGTCTTGTTTGGAAAGATAAGTAGGTTTATTGCTCTATTTAATTTTAAATTAAAAGGTTTAGCCTTTCTTTTTTTTTTTTTAAACAGTGTCATTCATATGAAGTCTGATAAAACTGCTTTGTCATGAGGAAGGGTTTCCTTTTCAGACAGTCTGGGTGATCAGAAAGCTGCATGGCATGTAGTCCCACTGAGCAGGAGAGACCTATGTGGAAGTGGCTGATTGTTTGTATTCAGTGTATGAAAGTTGAAGTTGTGGGTTGGTGGTGTGAATGCTTAGTGTGCCTACTCATACTAAATTTCCTGTTCAGTCACCATTGAACCTTTTCCACAGTGACCAAAGTGCCTTAGAGTTTTAACGGTTCCTCCACATTCTTACATGATAGAAATTTGGGTTTCGGGTCCCACGAGTAGAAGATCAGCATATTGTAGCTGCTGTCCATTCCAGACTAATGGTTTCCTGTGAGGGAGCAGCCACTCAACACATTACTGTTTTCGCTTGTGTCAGCCAGCGAAGTCCTCTTCCTTCATCAGCTAAGGAAGCTGTGTTTTGGAGTATGGCTCTATTTAACCACACTACAAAATTACCAGCTGCCAAGAACATATGCCTATCAGCACTGAACAGAGTGAAGCAGGGCTTGGCAGTGTACCATTTCCCTTTTCAGTGCTGTTAATAATAGATCATAATCATAATAAAGATTTTGCACTCAAGTTTTAATAAGATTGCACTAGACTGTTACTTTATGTACTCTATGTGCATAGTGGTGTGATTATAATTACTAAAAAAAAAGGTATTTTAAAATGTAAATCAGCCAATCATGCAGCAGCAGGACAGTGCATAAAACCCTACAGATACAGGTCAAGAGTTTCTGTTAATGTTCATATCAAGCAGCAGAATGAGGAAAGGTGTGATCTCTCATTTTTTCCAAGCATAACATTGTCTAGAGTTTACACAGAATGGTGCAAAAAACAAACAACAGCCCGTGCGTGTCAGTTCTGCCGGCGGAAATGCCCTGCTGAAGAGAGAGATCGGAGGAGAATGGCCAGACTGGTTCGAGTTGACAGGAAGGCTACGGGAAATCAAATAACCACTCTTTACAACCGTGGTGAGCAGAAAAGCTCACAACAGAACACACAACACGTCAAACAGAAATCTGAGGCTACAGTCACTAGTCCTGGACTAGTGTTTTTTTTGTTTGTTTTTTTGTTTTTTTTTCCATCCCTGCACACTTTAACGTTCCAGCATTAGATGAAGATAAATTGGATGGTAATTGAGCAGTTCCTGGTAGTTGGTTATGCCTAGAAATTAACAAATGATCAAATTATGGAGCAAATTGAACCATTTCCCCACTGGGAAACAGGTGCAGAAATTATGGTGCAGTAATTCTCCACTGAGATCATGCTGTAACCAAGTGCATCGACTTTTTTAATATTTTAGTCTTAGACTGTGCCCTGAGCGAACACTGAGATTTTTAAGGCTTGTTGTTTATTTCATGAAATATTTATTGGCTTCTGAAATTAAGAGCCAATGAGTTAATTATGAACATTAAATTCTAATAACAAAAATTAATAGGTAAATCGGATTAAAAAAAATTTAATCTGACATCATGAAATATATATATATGGATTATATTATGCACTTCAGCAATGACCATACAAGCCTTCATCGATATGATGATCAATGCTTTGACAACGTCATAACATTAGGTTGGGGGAGCGTTCATATCTTTTCTTAATAACTCAGGAAATCGCACTTCCTATTTAGAATACCTGATAATTCAGTGCGAGGTTGCATTTGGTGGCCAAATGATACTCTGAGCTACTTTGAATTACACACGAATTTAATTGTAACTGGCTACTTAGATTGATAAGCTCTGTTTGGGGATTTCTGTTTCTACGTTCTATGCTCTAGAGCACGTTGTGAGGAGCCGTGTATACACAACACGGATGGTTTATGGTGCTGTTTATGACTATTATTTGTTTATATGTGTAAAAATTTAGGATGTGGCTAGTTCACAATGCACAACAAACACACCTTTCTTTACCAAACGAGCAAAATAAGGCCTACAAGTACATTTAAAAGAACAGACAGTTTTTTTTTTTCTCGGTAGAACGGGAACTGTCATAACAATGATTTGTCCACATACACAACAGTGCTGTACACAAACCATGACAAGCTCTAGACTTTCTTTATATACGTGCTTCCTGTTCCCAGAATCCAGAGGTGAACTTTGTGCCACTGATTTCTGTTAAAGCTGTGAAACTGGAAACTGTGGAATATGTAAGTTTTTTTTAAAAGCCATTTTAAAATATATGGTGCTGTCTGAGTCCACAACGGAGAGCTATTGTTTAATTAGTCCTGGAAATATGGTGCGATTTTTGTCTAATTATATTTCTCAAACACAATCTCGTGATTCTTCAGTAATACATGTTTTAAAAATATATTTTTGGTGAAAGTAGTAGCGAGAGTTTAGAGTTTAGAAGTCTTATACCGTGACACTGTTGAATGCTGGAATCTGATTGATCAGGATGTGTTGATTCATTTTCTTTAACAGCATGCCTCTGACAGTAGTTCCAGCTGTAATTTATATTAATGCACTCATTCTAATAGATTACCATTCACAGGGAAGGTCTTCAGGACAGAGGACTTTCCTGTATCTCTAATGACAAGCTGCTTTTTTTTTTGCCTTTTTATCTTCAAGAGAGCCTGAGAAAGGAACTGCAGTTTATAGCTGATATATTATGAGTGATTACAGGAACCAATTTGTCTGGCCGATGTTTTGCAGCATTAAATACAACTATAAATGGATAAAAGTACGAAGTGTAATCCTTTTTTTGAAATTGCTGTGGTGTAAGAATAAATAAAAGGAATAAAACGCTTCGGGGTGTAGCAGTAAGGCCGCATCACACCACCCTGCCGCTTATGTTGCGCGAAATGAAGCCAGTGGTGTGAAGAGAATTTACTAATGTTCTTTAAACGTACGCATTTAAACGCATGGATTTCTCATACAGCAAAAAATTTATTTCACACTCTTAATGTGTTGTGTGTGTGTGTGTTTTAATTAGATGTTGTTTGAGCATTGAGGCTAATATGTATTCTGATCTGTGCTCATACAGGTAACCTTTGAGAAGAGGCTCCTTGCCCAAGTGAAGGAGATTGTGGGCTTTGGAGCTGCTGCTCTCCCTCTGAGACGCTGACTGTCTTCCTCTGTCCAGTATGACGGACGTGGTGATCGTGAAGGAGGGATGGCTCCACAAACGAGGTGTGCACGCCGCTTTTTTCCTCCACAAACTCTTCCCGGGGTGCTCTTGGTTCCTTGCGAGTATGTAACGTACGTATTTGCGTCATAGTAGAGAGAGAAGGTTTATGGGTAAGCATACTGGCAGATCAGCAAGAGCAAGTTTGGGACAGGTTTTCTTTTTCCTGCATTTCATGTTTGCCTCACACACACACACGTTCATATGAGGACATTTACATTATTATCGGTTAATTTAGAGAAGACTACAATTGTGATATTGTTGCATGTAGTTTGAGGCTTTATACCTGCTGTAGCTGTCATTATAATGGCCGAATTAATCAGCCTGCAGGATTGTGTAATTTATTTTCGTTTTTCTTCTAACAGACTCCCAGTGTAGGTGATGTAATCCATAGCAATTTAAAAAAAAAAATTCTAAAGCATCCTTCATGCTGTCATTGTAGTGAAATTGAAGTGCTTTAGTACATGAACCGCTTGATATTGCTTTTTACAGATGAGTCAAACGCTTCAGTCAAGCAGTTTCTTTCCTCCCAGAACAAAGTTACCCCTGTTCTATCTTCTGTTTATTTTTATACTGTGAACTATGGAACGCGCCGTCATTTCTGACAGCTCTTTCTCGGCTTCTCTTTTCTGTAAAGTCTGGCTTGGTTCATGTGACACTGTCTCCTGGTGTACACGCTCACGGCAAGTTAAAGGCTGTGCTATGAGTGTTGAAAGTGTATTTTACAGTGGAGTTAAGTTCAGGGAAATATGAGACCACAGCTTTTATTCCATTTCACTCCACAGTGAGAATAGAGTGTGTCCGGACAACCTACGCCTTAGGATCGGTCCAAGGAGATCGACTGAGCCACTCATTTGAATTTGTCGCTTTACTGCATCATAACTAATCTGTATAGAATTGAGAAAATGTTGCTGATCTGTATGTTGCGCAATGCCAGTTAGTTAGCATTAGTTTTAGCTCTAAAATCCCTGAATTACTCTTAATATGAACGGTGTCTGAAAATTAGGACAAGCCCCGATTTTAGTTCCTTCTAAATCTGCCTAGGTAGGTGCTACTTTTAGGAGCGTTAAGATTTTCGTAGGTGGCAGATTTGGCAATCAGGCTACTGATGAACATATGTGATCACTGAAGAAGCATTCGAGACGCATGAAAATACTGGTTATCCATCTCAACTGTCCGCTTGGTCTCAACAGCAGTCTTTGGTGATCCCATCACAAGTCTGAACAGGGTGATGCAAAGAAAGTTCAGAGTTTAGCCATCTTCAGCTTCATTCTTCATACTTTCATGTGTACAGCCAGATTTTGGTATTTGTGGTAGCATGGTGAGCAGAGAACTGTATTTAAAAAAAAAAAATTTAAAAAAAAGTAGTACATATAAAATTGTAGCAACATGATCAAGGCACAATGGATGGTTGCATTGTTGGTTTGCTTCAGTAAATCAGTCTCACTAAGTGCACAACCGCTGAGCATTTCCTTTGGTTTCAGTGCAACAAGCAGTTTCTGTTTACCTCATCCGCTAATCGATTGACTTTGATAACATGAGTCAGAGGTGTAGCGTTTAATTCTGCTCAAAAGGAGAGAGGAAGCGAGCACAGCTGATGTGTGAGAGTGCAGTCAGAGAGTAGAGCAGCTCTGTAGGCCTTCCTATCTCTCACACACACACACACACACACACACCTTTACATACAACACACTTACAGTCTGTGCAATAAATAATACACCTTTTAATTAAGGTAAACCGACTTTCCCACATAAACACTTGAATCCATTGGTTAAGTGAAAATTGGTCTAATTAATAAATGCGATCTGGAAACTGGCAGTTTCCAGGGAAGTGATGGTTATTTTGCTAGCGTCATGTGTCATGCTCTTTGTAGCTTTCTATAAATGGCCAGCTAACCTTACCAGCTGTGTTGTGCTGAATAATGTGTATGGTACATTTTATTTTATGTGTTTTTTTATTTTTAATCAGGAAACCTAACGAACGAACAAAACCGCAGTGTTCTATTCTTACCATTTAGCCAATTACAGCACTCCGTTTCATTTTAAACTGATTCTAGTCTATATCCATTGCTTGTGATGATATCAAACTCCCAAGATGCTTGTTGTATCACTAGCAGCTTATTTTAAAACTGCACATAGACCATGTTCTCATTATTCTCAGCTCCTCCAGAGCTCGCATATGGCAGCGAGGCACTCTTCTACATAAACCCGAGGCCATGAAACAATGCTTTGAAGAAATGACTACTATTAGAGACTGCTTTTGCTGTGTTGTTAAAGTAAAAAGGAAGATCTGGGGTGACAGCAGATTAAGCCGAGCAGGAAGTAGCAAGTCATTAGGGAGAAAACGGCTGCTGAGTTGCTGCTAGTCAGTAGATCTGTTCACATTCTTACTTGCTCTGATTAGCTGGACGACTTACAGGATGTGAGCTTGTACACTTGTTTAGCTTATTGACTGAACACTTGGCAGGCTCTCGAGGCAGACGCAAAACTGTCGAGGGAGACCACAATTAGGTTTTATATACTGCTCGATGTTACACTTTATTAGGACCTGTACACAAGCACTATGCAAAAACTAGAATAGATACAGGTCACGAGCTTCTTAAAGCTGATTTATGCTTGCTGTTAACTATGCATATACACGATGGCTGTCGCACGTATCCTGCGGTATTTGGTGCAGTATCAGCGTAAATAGTGGAGACTGTACAGCACCATGTGTCACTGTGTCCGCAACCAATAAACAAACCAGCGTTGTGTCTCAAATTGCATACTTATGTACTATTCTAGTCTGTTATTAGTACTAACACTAAGATTTTCCTGTCACAGTTAGTGTTTGAATTTCAAAAACCACTTAAACCTACTGAAAGGTCTGTTTTGAGTACCAGTCTCACAGATCATGACAGCAGTCATACCGATAGCAGAAAGTTTTAAAGAGAAACGGGGCATGTCAGGCGTTGCTGTGCATGAAATCGCTAAACTTTACAGTTCGATGTACAGAGGGATGGGGTGTTTGGCTCTGACGTGCATCTAGTGGATTCTGTTTTTAATGCTACAGACATACATAAGACACACAAACAAGTATGTGAACAACGCCGCTCATGTAGAAGCTGTGTGCGTGCATGTGTGCGTGGTGAAACTGAAATATATTTTCAGCTTTAATGTTTTCAGTGAGTGGTTGTTGGTGCCAGACGGGCTGGTTTGATTATTTTAGAAACTGCTGATCTCCTGGGTTTTGCCCACACAACAGTGTCTAGAATTTACACAGAATGGTGCGGAAGTCAAAAAAACATCTAATAAGTAGCGGTTCTGTGGATGGAAAAGCCCTGTTAATGAGAAAGGTCATAGGAGAATGTTCAGTCTGGTTTGAGCTAATAGAAAGGTTACGGTAATAACCACTCTTTACAGCTGGGGTGAGCAGAAAAGCATCTCAGAATGCACAACATCATCGAACCGTGAGACAGACAGGCTACAACAGTAGAAGACCACATCAGGTTCCACTCCTGTCAGCCAAGAACTGAAGTTTTAGGCTACAGTGGGCACAGTTCGCGGAAACTGGACAGTTGCAGGTTGAAAAAAACGTCACCTGGTCGTTTTCCAGTCTTCATAATTCAGCAGTTTTTGAAATGACCACACACAATCCTACACTGATCCTGTCAGAACTCACAACACACTTCTCTCTCTCTGCTCCTCTCTTTCCATCCAGTCCTTATTGAGCATTGTACTTTTATGAAGCCAGCAGCTGTGCGCAGTGAGATGACACCGAGTGTCTCTTTGATTTGATCGGAGGGCAAGCGTTTCTATCAGCTAGAGCAAAAGGCCTCGCAGCAAGTCTGACTTAGTGTCATATCACTGTCAAGTCCTCTTTGCTTCAACCTCCCACTGTGCAGGAGGCCATTTTAGCTTGACATTGTTTCTCCATGGTCACTTTGGTCCCTACTCGTAAACAACAAAACACTTTTCTGAAAAGCTTGTAACACATTTGACACACATTTGCAGTCTCTGCTTTTGCAGAATTTCATTTACCTGGTTTTGAACATAATAAACAACTTCGTAATTTCTTCAGCTCAGAACATCCGTGCCACTCTCGTTCATCCTTCATGCATGCTGATGATCATGGCACGGTCAATTCTTAAATGAAATAACAAACAAAATGGGCAAGTATTGGGGGGGAGCATATATTTTTATTTGCTTGAGTTGGATCAGCTGTTATGCTGATAAAAGAAAGTATGTGATTTAAATATTTTTTGTCATTAGTTGTTTACAAATCATAAATTGATTTTCTAGCCCACTGGACAGGTGTAAGCTCCTGTTTGCTTGCCCAGTCCCATTTTTGTAGCTGAAAACCAGTAGCTAATGTAATGTAATAATGTATGGTGAGCTAGTTAGCTCGTTAAATGCATTAATACATACTGAGTGTATGAATTCCATGGAAGGAATTACTCTGTAGCTATAGTCCTTATCTGATCTTGCGGCCTCGACAAAGTCATTGACTTAATGTTTCAGCTGGGAGCTACTTATCCACCGGACAACTATGAATGAAAACTAATAGCCTGGATACGAAATCTGCTTTTCAAACCATCTGAAAACCATTTTGAGAAAAAACATACCTTTTGTCCTTGGGTTTCACCTTAATAAACATGAGCGTCATTGGTGGATTTATGTTAGGAATGTGTTGCAGAAAGGTCACTGGTTTCTGGGTTTAACTTGTGACCTTCCATGTGGTATTACCTCAAGGCAGCTGTGTGTAAAAGAAAGGGAACAGCTGTGTCTTCACATCGAGTGAAGAATGTCTGTGTCATAAAGACCATTCATGCTTTGTAGAAATAGGCTAGCCATGTGACGTGGTTTGGCCACAACTGCCATCAGTCCTGCATCATCAATTCTAAGATCTAGATCATTGTAAGGGTTGTATGAATCAGAATTTATCCCAGGAACACCGGGCGTGAGGTGAGAATTGACCCTGGATGGGACACCAGTTTAGCATAGGGCACCATGCACACGCACATTTGCACTTCATTCAAATCTAGACCAATCCTCTTACTGGCATGTTTTTGAGAAAACCAGAGAACCCAGAGGAGACCCAAGCAGACATGGGAAGAACATGTGAAATTCCACACGGACAGTAAGCCAAGCTCAGGATTGAATTCAGGACCCTGGAGCTGTGAGATGACAACTCTATGTGCTGCGCCACCACACCACCATCGTTCATACGTCAAGCCAAAACCAACAGGCAACACAGCTTATATACTGTCAGTGCGTTTTATGCTGTGTTTCTCATGCTGGACTTTTTTTTTTTTTTTTTTTTTTTTTGTTTACACATTTTTTTTTTCTCCGCTTTACTCATACTACTGTTAGCAGATGTTTTATCCACTGGTTGTGACAACGAGGTGCAAATCCCAGGACCACCACTGGGTTCCTGACGAGACCCTTAACCCTCTCATGTTTAATTACGTGCTTGTGCTGTATTTTGCTCCACCTCTGAGTTGCTTTAGATAAACGGGTGTTCCACATAAATAAACATAAATGTACCATTTTAGTAGCATGCTGAAACCAGAAGAATTAGTCGCACTTCCATGTTGAAGAGAAGACCTGCTTATGTTTAGTGGCCAACCATAGTTAAAATAAACTTAATGAATAACAAGGCCATGTGCCTGGAGGAAATTATATCAAGTCCCACAGGAAGCTCTTAAACTAAGAGCCATTTAGGTTCATGCCGTGCTACTTTCAAGCTCCTCTTGCATGCTGAGGCCACTGCTGACATTTACTGTATTCATTCACCAGGTGATGAATGATGATGCTTAGCCTGGGGAAGTTTCTGGAAGTTTTGGCTTGGACTCGGCTTCAGTCCTCGTTATAGTTTTGAATGAGAACAGAGGTTCTCCCAGTTCCTCTGTGTTTTGGTTGATCATTGACGTCACCCACACGCCTGAGTGATGCCAGCAGATATGGAGCGGAGTGCCACGCCACAAGCAGCAGTGTGGTGTGGAGCTTTTTTTTTTTTTTTTTTTTTTTAAGTTTTACGTCTCTGCTCGTTTGTAACCTCTTGTGAAAGTTAAGGGGCTTGAGGCTAGTTTGAGTGAGAAAGAAAAAAAATGCCACTGAAACCAGTACCGTCCCACTGCCTCTCTTCTTTGAGGTCATGATTAATGTGACATAGTTTATGAAACTGGCTCAGCGGACAAGCTAGCTGGCCAAAAAAAAAAAACATGTGAGAGGAAAATTGCAGTCTTTGTAAGCCTCTAGTTGTGTTTGATGTGTATTATGTTGGTCAAATGCAAGTCCAGGCTTGCGCACGTGGGCTTACTAGCTCCATGGTGGTCATATGATTAAAGCACACCTGTGCATTATACTGTGGAAGCCCCAGTGGTATAAATTAAACAGAGTTGTGCATGTGTGTGCTTCAGTTTTTTTTTTTTTTTTTTTTTTTTTTTTTTTTTTATAAATTAAGATCACCTCTTGCATTCCTTGTTTACTACTGATTATATAAAACTCTCTTCTGTTTCCTTCCTCTTGCTTTCTGTTTCTCTCTTTCATTCACATTCTCTGTGCTTTTAACCACATGATTAGCACCGTCCCATAGCGACACGGTTCTAAGCAGCTGCCAACTTCACAGCCAGGCCAGGCCCCCCCTTCTCTTTTTTTTTTTTTTTTTTTTTTTTGTTTGTTGTTCTTCCTCCCTGCCCATTCATCAGCAAACCCACATCCTGTCTATTAAACGATGCTCTCTAGACTACATGGAAAGTGTCTGTCCGTCACTGTTTAATCTCTCACATAGCACACACGCTTTCTGTTCTATCTGTAACGTCTTCGAACAGTTTTCTTACACTGTTGACGTGACGATGATGATGATGATGATGATGATTATGCACCTTTGTCATAGTTGCATGTGATCAGAGAAAAGTAGCAGCCGCAGTCAAAAAGTGCTGACTGGGTTTGTATACCCAGCACCCCCCCCCCCCCAAGTGAATGGAGCAAAATCGGAACATTTCCTCTGAGGACGGTGTCAGGCTCCCTGTGATGAGAGCACTCTGTCTGCTGTCTGGAGGCCAGCAGGGCCTTGAGTGAGAGCAGACGGGCTCTTGCTAAATGTGCTGGAGAGATGTAAATTGCCAGGGTGTAGCTGTTGGGAGGGGGAGTGTGTGTGTGTGTGTGCGCGCACCAGCAAGGCCCACCTCTGTCGCAGTCAGCCTGCTGTGTGCTTACTTTTCTGTGCCAAAGCCTCCTGCTCTGCTACTGCGCTGCAAGGATAAGTCATTTTTCTCCGTGTTTCCTTTTTGTCGCTAATGTTCCCCCCCTTCATTATTTCGCCCCCCGACAAGATTTCTGTTCTCTTCTGATTTCTCTTACTTCTGTTCTGCGCCTGTATGAGCCTCTATTACTCATCTGCTACACTCTTACTCCACTTTCACTCACTTTTTTTCCCCCCTTTCTCTCTGCCAGGTTGTGGTCCTTGCTGACTCTTTGTGCTTTGGTTTTTTTTTTTTTTTTTTTTTTTTTTATAAATATGCGCTTGCTTTCCCATCTATTCCTCTCCTCCTTGTCAGTGTCTGTGAGCTCTCGCAGATTCCTTGTGCTGTCTATACACCTTCTTTGTTTCGTGCTTTCTACAACGCTTTCCCCCTCTTCTCTCTGCCATTATTATCTTTCTACTTTGTCTTCGACGGTGTGTTACGGTGCAGCAAATCCACCGTGATCCTATGTTTCGTTACCGTTAATCTTCAGTAATGGTGTAGTGAATCATCAAATTCAATCTTTTACGTTCACTTTTGCTTATTTACTCACAGTAACATTCTCTCATCACTGTATTAACTTGATTGTACACTTCTTCTCCATGAAAAAGAAACATCCAGCCAGTTAGGCTGAATCTCAAATGGCTTCCTGTTCACTTTGTTTGCTCCCTATATAAAGTATAACGTAATGGTGCTATATACTCTAGCAAGTGCATAGTGAGATGCGTAGTGATGTCATTTGAGATTCAGCCACAGAAAACAAGTGCCTTTTTAACATCTGATAATGTTTGAATTCAAACATTATCAGATGTTAATGTCACTTTAGTGAAACCAGAGAAATGTTTGAATTCAAACATCTCTCTGGTTTTGCTAAAGTATTGGCACCCTAGGCTGTGTCTGGGCATCCGTCTGCCATTTGTCTGACAACATGGCCTTCTTATTTTGTTTTTATTTCCAAGTGCTGTTGTCTGCAGTGATAACCTCCATGTCCTCCTCCTTCTTGTTTCATGGGAAAAAGACAAATGTGCTCAACCAGGATCCGGATAATCGCGGGTTCGGATTTCTGTGCCGCTCAGCGCTGTTTGGTGGAGAAGTGCTAGAAATCTTTCTCTCCCCCTCCTCTCTCTGCCAGTTTGAAGTCTCTGCTGTCCCATACTTCATATAAACATTCGTTCTGCCCCCCCCTTTCTCTTTCTCTCTCTCTCTCTCTCTCTCTCTCTCTCTCTCTTTTCTGCATTCTCCCTCTGCCAGTCCAGAGTCCCTGCTGTCTTCCCAGAGTGGTGTGCGTAGGCAGCTTCCGATTGGCATTGCACTCATCCATCCCACACATCCATCATCAGCTCTGCATTCTTCAGCAGCTGGCCAGAGCACTGCAGCTTTCTGCTGCTTTCTTCTGACTATCTTAGGTGCTCTGCTATTAACAGTGAATATGGAGTCAGGTGTCTCAGCCATGTTGGAGATCAGCTCCTGCAGTTACCATGCCGCATTATCAAGCTGACTACTTTGAGTTTTTCGGGAATCATTTCTAGTTTGGAGTAGAGGTTTGTTAATTAGGTGTGGTTTGTTTTTTGTTCTTTGGCTGATAGAATGTGTTTAGAATTTGTTTTAAAAAAGTGTAGTATTTCCAGTCTAGGCAGTGTTTTATAGTTAAAGTCATTTAAGAGATTTTCAGTGACATCTGTATAAAAGTTTGGAAGTCTAATAACATTAATACACATGAAGGTCTAAACATACTGTAGCAATACTGGAAATATTCAGTTTTGATCGAAGTCGACATAATATCCTGACTGATGAGAATTTGTAAAAGTGCTAATGTACACTAATAGTTTTCATCCTTCAGCATTGCAGCATTACTGTGGCTTTATAGTTTACTGCATTTCGAGTTTAGCAGAGCATTATTTTTTTGATCACAGGTATAAGGAAAACATAAATAAGAATATACAGGAGTATATAAGAATATAGAAATGTGGAAGTGAAACCCCAAGAATTAATTACACATTCTTTAAAATGAATTGAGGATGTGAAACACCAAAAGTCGATTAGATGTTTTCTTTAAATAATTTGTCTAGTTTTGTGCTATTAAAAAAAAAAAAAAAAAAAAAAAAAAAAGCAAAAAAAAAAAAAAAAAGCAGTGGTCTGTCCTCTAGTAGTGTCCCACAGATTTGTAATGAAGGCCTTTAAGACGACGGAATTCCGTTTTCTCCCCCCTGTTTGTTTATTTGTTTCCTGTGCAGCAGCCCATTTAACTAATCCACCGAGCGCTTGTTTACCGAAAGGAAAAAGAAGAGGGGGGGGATTTGAAACAGAATTTAAACCGGAGGGGGAGATGATGGAGGAGGGCCGGGCCTTCACACAGCGTCTCTATGGTAATCAGCAGGTGCCTCTGGCTGACGAGAAGAAGCGAGGGCTTTCTTACGAGCGTGAGAAACAGGGGCCGAGTCCTCTCTTCATCCTCCTTCCCCCCATTTTTTTTCCTTTCCTGTAGCGGTGGCAGCGCCCACCCCAGTGGCAGTGGCAGAAAAAGGGAGAGAGAGGAAAAAAAGGGGTGACTGCCAAAAGCTCCGTCCCATCCAGCTGCAGGGGAGAAAGAAAAAGGAGGCCAACAAAAGAGGGGAAGAAAGGAGGGACAGAGCAGAGAGAGAGAGAGACGGAGGCGGAGGCTGAGCGTGGCATGCGTGTGTGGCTCGTCCAGACCATAGACGCGATGGGGGACGGCGTGGATGGGGTTCCGCTGGTGGGAGACTCATTGAGATGCTGGGCGCAGTGGTGGCTGGCACAGCTGCAGGATGCCAGTGCTGAGAGAGAGGGAGAGAGAGGGAGAGAGAGAGAGAGAGAGGGAGGAGGGGGTGACCCAGGAAAAAGACAACAAAAGCACCCCATTCCCAGTTTTTAAGAGTTTAATTCCCTTAATCCTCCACCTTACTGCCTGCCTGCCTCTCTTTCCCCTTTCCCTCATCACACTCTCACTCCTTTTCTTGGCCCTCCTTCTCTCACATACACTCACACACATCACACATACACTCTCTCTCTCCCACACACACACACACACACACACAGTCACCATAGCCTCCTGTTCGCTTTCCTTATCCTGGGAGATGAATGGAAGAGGACAGAATGCAGCGGCTGCTCTCTCAGGAAGTTCTCCCCTTTGGCCATGGGTAGTACACTGAAGGGTCTCTCTCTCTCTCTCTCTCTCTCTCTCTGCCCCCCCCACCCCCCCCCACCCCCCCGTATTTCTCTGTCTTTAGTTCTGTGTCTTCCTCTCTGCCTCTCTCTGTATCTCTCTGCCTGTGTGTCTGTCTGTCTGTCTATCTCTCTGCCCCCCCCCCATATTTCTCTCTGTGTCTTTAGTTCCGTGTCTTCCTCTCTGTATCTGTCTGTCTGTCTGTCACCGCTGTCTTTCTGTTTCTGTGTCTGTGTCTCTGTCTGTGTCTCTGTCCATCTGTCTATCTCTTGCTCTATCTCTGTCACTTTCTGTGTATGTCTGTTTTTTTCTCTGCTGCTGTCTCTGTCTCTCTTTCTGTGTGTCTCTCTCTTTCTCTCTTTGTCTGTCTCTGTCTCCGGCTCTGTCTCCACTGGGTTCACTTAGCCCCCGCTTTCAGTTTCACATGCTTCTCACTCTCTTTCATGTCCTATGTTAACCTCTCACCTTCTCTTTATCCTTTTTTCATTCGGTCTTGTTGCACGTAGAACATGTTTCATGATTCAGTGAGCATTTTGCCGTTGTTCTGTAAAAGCGAAGCCTGTCCTCGTACCACCTACAGACAGAGACAAGTAAAAAAAAAAAAGCCTAGTGAAAAGAAACCTGCGAGGAAGTTTGCTCTCTCTGAATCTCGGAGGTGAACTGGGGGTCTTAAGATTAAAGGTTACACATTTATTATTGGAGGGTTTGAACAATAAACTTGAGTCTGCTCTCTTTGCCATTTCTAGTGACTGCGGAAATGCTGAAGCAGTATGTTTCACGTTTACAGCACTAGAGAAGCTGACGTTTGACCTATTTGTCTTGTATCGCTGGGATTCCCAGACTTTTTGGGCAAACAACCCTGAGCCTTGACCATCCTACGTTATTTTTAAAATTCCAGATTTATAACCTAGCACTCACTTACCAGTCTAGTGTGAAGTGTTGCGGTGGTGTTGGAATATCCATGCCCGGTAGCAGCGGAATCACAAGCGACATCATTATTCACATGCTCACTGCTTATCTTAGGTACATCCGTAAGATCTAAGAGCGAAATTGACTAGACGGCATGTCAGAGCCGAGTCTGTAAAATGTTTAGTGATGTTAAACACACTGCCAAGCTCTGTGTCTCTCAAAACTTTCCGCTGTCGTCATGATTGTTGTTACGGGCTGCGTCTCAAATCAAAAACTCTGACCTTCAAAAGTATTTACTAATCTAGAAAATTCAGATACGCAAAACAGAACTTCGAAGGTCATGTGAGAGGTTTTTAAAATTCAAACACTACTTGTAATAGTATGAATGTGAATATGACTACTAGATCATTTAAAAAATATTAGCTCACAAAATCTATCTTTTAATATTTCTCATATTAAAATAATTGAATGAAACAAAAGAGGAGATTGTGAGTTTTTCCCTCGTGTTTGGGAGCCCCTGTTCTATACGTGATGGAGACACGTTCATAGTGCTGAGCGTTACTCGAAACACTGAACGCCTTCACGTTAATTCCTCCTGCCGTTAGACCAGAGGCGTCAGCTGTAACTACGAAGCGACACATCTGTACTCAGCAAATTCCACCACCTGATAGTCGAACAGCTCGGATTTCTGTCCAGTCCATCAGTCCAGTTTGAAGGGAGAGGGTTTCGAGTGCTGTATAAGCATTTCTGTCAAATGATGTTTTAATATCTCGCTGACTCGGCTCATATGGCTTCAACATTTTAGCGTCACACTTGGACGTTCAGGCTAGGTGTTGCAGTCTGCCAAAAAATGCCAATCTTAGGTGTCGTTGAGGATGTTGTGTTGTCAAAGAGGGAAAAAAAATGTTAGGTGATGTTTTTTTATGTGATCGATGATGTTTTGCATGTCAGAGAGAGAGAGAGGAAGCGCGTGTGAGCATAGTGGTGCCACGAACACTGTTTTTGCTGCTGCTTAGGCAGTGCAGCAGTTGTAAGATAGAGATGAATTGCGTGTGCGTGCGTCTGTGTGTGTGTGTGTGTGTGTGTGTGTGTCAGAAGTAAGTTGTCAGATAGAGATGAATTCTCTTTTGAGTGCTAGAATCTTGCTCTTCATTATATTCCACTTTAGCATCCCTGAGCTCTGCAGCTGTTCTGCATGTATAAGCACTCTATCAGGGCCTGACAGGTCTACACACACACACACACACACACACACACACACACACACACACACACCCTCTCTCACACACAGAGTCATTTATCTCCAATTTATCTCTATCTGACAACAGCTGTAAAATCAGCAGATCTATGCATGTACAGTTTATTGCCGTATACACACACATGTGCACGCACCTTTCCTCCGAGTCACACGTGTCTCTGCATGAAGATTATTATGAAGTGACGTTTAGGGTCTGTCATAAACACAGCATTTTCCTCACACTCGCCTAAACTGTCTGATACGTAAAGAGCAAGTAAACAGCAAGTAAACAGCATAATGTCATATTCTGGCTGCTGAGGCAATAGCTGATCAGCAGTTCCAGATAACACAGTGTCCGTGCCAAATACGGCGCTCTGACTTAACTTACTGGCAGGAGCCGCTGACGCTCTGCTTCCTGTTTGTGTGAACCTCTGATCAGCAGATGCCACATTGTTTTGTGCTGGTTTTGGTTTGATAACGGACATCAGTAAGAGTGTGAGGTAGTAGGTAGAAGTGAGGTAGAGCGTCTCTCGTGAGACTCGCAGCTGAAATGTTTGGAGTGTGTGCAGTCCACCAAGAGATACATGAATTTGGAGTTAGTGTGTGGAGTGTGTACTGGTGCTGGAAAGATGTGCTGTAGTTTAGGAGTTGATAGAAGTTCAGAGACAGCATTGTATGTCTTAATCAGTGAAGTCACTGTTACAAAGTTTCTGCAAATATCTTTTTCTTTTTTTTTTTTTTTTTTGTAAACTTGATATTAAATATAAAAAAAAAGATGTAGTTAAAATTGACTTCTCTGAAAGCTGATCAGGAGTGGATAAATCACGAGCCCCTGCATCCATTTCTTTCTTTCTTTCTTTTTTCTTTCTTTCTTTCTTTCTTTCTGTCTTTCTTTCTGTCTTTATTTCCTTCATTCCGTCTTTTCTTCATTCTTTCTTTCTATCTTTTCTTAATTCTTTCTTTCTTTCTTTCTTTCTTCTTTTAACCCTTTTTTTTAAACACCCCCCCCCCCCCCCTCTTGTTAACCCCCTCTTGTTAACCCCCTCTTTTCCCTAATTTGGTCAACTGCTAATATCCTCCAGCTCTCCCCTGTCACTACAGCTACCACCATGTGCTTTTTCCATGACACTTGAAGCCAACCTCCACATCTTTTCAAAGTGCTTCTCATGCTACGTCACAGAGCAGCGTAACACTTGGAGGAAAGTGCTATCTGCACTCTACTGCATAAATAAGCTCACAGGCCTATGATTGGCTAGTGTCACTGTGATTGACAGGGAGGAGAGAGAATGGCTGTGGCATCGTTAGGAATCTCTGACAGATTCCTGGTGGACAAGTTAATATAACAGTCGCCAGTGTTTGTTTTTTTTTTTTTTTTAAAACTCTACACTCGTCCAAACAATCAGAGAGAGAAAAAACTACTTCCTACTTACCTTCACGAAAGAAAACTTGTTATGATGTGTTTATTTGAACATAACACAGTCCAGTTGGTTCACATCTTTCTGGGTGGTGCAAAGCACCTTGATGCCGTGATGTACGTTCTTCTCACCACCTGCTGAATAACGTGGTCTGACGTGGTCTAAACTATTTTTAATAGATATATTAATACACTTAAACGGATGCTAGATAATCTTTCGAGAATCAGGATGTGGAAACAGTGACAAAACTGAGCAAAATACAGTGAAGCACAAAAGCTATAAATATAATTTCTATCACAGCACACAAGACACCTCACATTTAAACACATCATCGAGTGACAGTGAAGCTGCAGGTTAAACTCACATAATGTCTTTATATGCAATGAGAGCACACAGCTCATGGCTTACATGCTAGTGAAGGGCTTGGCCTTTTTGTCGAGGTTGCAAACATGATGCTTCTTCAGCAGAGACGTTATCAAGAGAGGAGAAAGGATGCAGCTACAAAAAGTCGCTTCTCTCATGGATTCAAAACAATGATTATTTTCCATAGTCTGTGTTAATGCACAGAATTAGCTCTCCATACTTTTCACTATACTTCTAAATCGAATTATTTTCCGCTTTTTAGCCTAGTTATGTTGATGTCTAAGCAAGCATAGCATGGGACTGGGCATCTCTTTAAAACTTTCACTTGCCTAGTGGGCAGGATCTGTGAATGTGTGAATATATGTGTGTGTGTGTGTGTGTGTGTGTGTATGTATATGTATATATCATTTTTTTTTCATCCTGTTCAAAGTATCTTCCAGATTATTTGTACAAGTAAGAAAAACAAATCGGCGATTGCACCTTTAAATTTATAGGCAGTGTAATGAATTTCAGCTTTTTTTCACCTCTGTAGATTTAATCTACAGAACACTCTATGATTCTGCATATCAGTGCCTAATTTTGTGTTATTTTCCACAGCCTGTTATGTCAGATGTGTTTGAATAATAAGAAAAATCCCCAAACCTCCTGATTTTGTAGCTTTATGTCCACATGCTTAGTAACGTTTCATTCTTCTACACGCCATTGTGGACGTTGTTATTGTGACCTCATCGTGAGACACAAACGTGGAAAAACACACTCACAGTCTATACACTTCGTTCCTTGTTTACTGTCTCCTGTACGAGAAACAGGAGCCGAGTGTGAAAAAAGTGGAAGCGATGTGGGTGAAAAAGAGGAAGAGTTGTTGAAAAAAAGGAAATGTAGGTGGATGTGGTGGCGGCGTATGTGTGTATGTGTGGGGGGAAGGTTGGACGATTTCACAGAAGTGATTTTATTAGAAGCTGGCTCATGCGAAAGGGAAGGTGAAAGAGACAAGCAGACGGTCAGGCGGATGTGGTGGGCAGAACAACAGCACCGATCATCAGAGCAGTTCACACGAGCTGCCAGTAGTGTTGCCTTCACTCTGAGAGCTTATGTGGGATTTAGTGGCAGTAAATTTGCTTGTAAATCAGCTTACATGATAGAGTGCAGTCTGTTTTGGGACTTTTTTTTTTCCTTCATAATTCTTTTCAAACTTGTCGTGGGAATCTCAGTACAGTAAATGTGGCTGTTAAACAGTTTATAATTGTTATATAAATCTCTTTAATAAATGACGCATTATTAAAGTTTTATTGCACTGGCAACGGAAACCAGCAAAACAATGTTGGATTGGATAATGGAGAAAATGTATCAGAAATCAGATCCTGATATTGGAACAAATGGCAAAGACTGGAATTATATTTTGAACAGTAATTGAATTCTGGAGCTGGAAATGTTTACATATAAAGAGACTTGACTGTGGTGTGTTTTTTTTTTTTTGGATTGATTTTATTACATTTATACTTTAAATTTACAAAGAAAGTGATTTTTGTGTGAAAGTTTAACTGTAATGTGCTTCAGTTAAATAACCCACATTTTAAATCTTAGTATGACTTGAAGAAACGAATGTCAGGTTATCAGCTGATACTCAAGGTTTCAGTATCACGAAAGAAAATGTGGTAATGTTCCATCTCGGCAAAAACTTTATTTTTTTGAACAGACAGTGAGATGAAGAGTTTGTGACCACAGAAAAGTTGCTCAACATTTGATATTTATCTGATATTCAGGAGCACAGATACTTTGGTTGTTGAAAATAACATAAAATACGCACATGATGCATCGGTATACTAATCTTGCTAACATTACCAATATTGAAGGCTCCTGTTTGGGAATAACTGCACAATAAATAAGTTTTATCAAAGTTTTATCATTATCGCTGAATGCCTGGCCAATATTAAATGCTGAACTTTTCAATTCCTATCCTGCCTCCAGTTTCACAGTTATTTTAAAGAGATTAAAATCTGTAACAGGAACCGTGTTTTCCTACAGAGCCATTTTACTGTATCATGACACAAAAGCACATGCAGATCCCAATAGCAAAAGTAATCAGACAATGGTTTACACAGCTATTATTCTTTTATTTAATGGATAGAAATATCATTCATATTGCCCTTAATGGCTTTATTCAGATTGACAGCAGTATAATTATTAACAGATTAATAGGTTAATCAGATACATCAGGCGAGAGACCCTCCTCCTCCTCCTTCTATAGTTTAACACATACCGCTTTTCCAAAGCCTCAGACACACACCCAGACCTGCAGAGAGAGTTTATACTCTCACTCCTCACACCTGTGCTGCAGTGCACTCACAGAGAAGCTTGTTCCCTTCAACAAGGCCTTGGGTTTGAGTGTTAGTCTGCTAGCTGGCGTCATCGGCTCTGTGCAGTGTTCTGATCTGGCTGAATTATCACAGATCATGGCATCAGTGTATAGGCAAGTATTCCACAGAGCAAGTTCATAAAATCCATTTGAAAAAGACGTTCAAAATCACATTCGTAAATGCGTTCCACTAACAAAGTCCGGGTGCGTCATGTTCCCGCTAATTCAGATGAATCAGTAGTAATCAAGGCTCAAGTGTGTACATGCAGTATTTAAGCAGCCCTGATAATCGATTGCAGAAATAGCAAAAGGTCAATTAAAGACCACAAAGAATGACCTTTTTTTCACCCCATATAGCATAAATCATTTGCTAAATAATTACACAATAAACAGAAATCTCATGAATATTAATAAAGCCCTTGAAGCTTTTTTAATTTTTTGTTTTAACTATTATTATTTAAAACACTTGTAATTATTATTTAAATTATTTAAAACTCATGTGTACTTCTGCTCTGCTTTATTGAGTAGGCTGTGACCAAGCCAAGACTGAAGGAAATGGTTTGTAATTAGACCAAATCAAAAAGGCATGATTTAACAAGCGTTTATCAATTATTACAGTGAAATGATGGATTTAGCAGCACCGTGAACAGAGAAACGACTGGCAGCAGGTCACTGTTCATTATAAAAATGAATCTCAGAATGGTAAAAGGACACACTTGAGTGCAAGGCAAGCCTCCAGGAGGAAGTCCTACTTTTTAATGTCATACATTACCTTCCTGCGTCCTCGATCCTACAGAAATGTGCCACTGATGAGGAAGTGTAGAGCGATGCAGACAGTGTGGGACATTTTATTTTCAGTGTTTTTAGGTTCCCGGTAATTCCAGAATCTATAGCAATTACAGGATCACCTGGGGAAATGCTAGAGGATCTTTCCTGTCCCAAAATGATCTGAGAGCTGGTGGCTTGAACACAGCACACACTACACACTCCCTTATGCGCTGGATTTTCAACAGACAGACATGACCTGGTTGGTCATCCAGGAAATAAGCTTCACTGGAGGCATCTGTTTTTACAGCCTATATTTTATTGTGGAAATGGTAGTTAGATGAATATTGAAAAATATTGTCTACGTTTTGGATGATTTATATAACCTATAAGTGTCTTATTCATGTCCAAGTAAAAATCAAATGGGTTATGAAGAGGGGTGCACGTAACTGGTACACATGTGTGACCAAATTCTGAAATGCACAGTGTTAATTAGTTCAGAGCTCGCGTTAGCGTGGCATCAGCATAGCTAATAGCCATCAACAAACAAATGTTTATTGTTTTTGCTTGAGCAAATGCAATACTGGGGACGATGGCCAGAAAACAAGACATTTAAGCAACTACTTTGGCGTTCCGCCACCTGCAAAGAAACGTCAGACCAAACCTGAGTGAAAGAAAAGAGTTTTCTCTGAAAAATGGCTCCAAGAAGTGTAAAGTATGTGTTCACATCCCCGTCTAGCAAACAAAACTGGTGCTTTTAATATAGGGGCAAGAATAAGGAGCACACGAATGTAGTAAACACTATTGCTAACGAACATGCTAGTCAAAATGAGAAGTCTAGTTGCCTGCTTGCCAAATGGCAAAACAAGATGAATGAAGAACAGCAACCTGCTCTGTGTAATGTTTTTATCATGGCCTTTCATAAGTCTAAACATGCACGTCTTGTGTCTTTCTATGTTGAAAATATTGCTTTATTGATGAGGCTAGGAGTGAAAGTTGGAGGCGCAAATCATTCTCTTGAAGTGGGAAAACGAATAATGCAATGCATTGTGCAGGCGATAAGAATGGAACTGAAGGAAAAGTTGAAGTCAGCTGAATTTTGGCATCTGCTTTTTGATAATTCAGAGGACATGGCTAAAATGGAGCAGGAGGTTGTTTGCATTGTGTATGTGTCCAGCGATGGAGTGTTTACCTCCGATTTCCTTGGATTAATTGAATTGGGTGTCACTCGAACTGTGTAGGATATATCGGATGGGAGTCTTTTCCGTGACTCGGACTTGGATGAGTGGAAGACAAAATTGGTCGGTGTTTGCACAGATGGAGCTGCCGTCAACGTTGGTATGTATAACAGCATTGTCCCAAAGCTACAGCAAATGACTGAATTCCCTTGTGCGTATTCTGTGCAAATACACACACCCTCGAGAACTGTGTGAAATCAGCTGATTGCATGGTGTCGTACTGTGAGACGTTTAATCGCTTCATTGTCAGGCTGCTGCAAATTTATTTACGAAAAAGGTGGAGCAAAAAAAAAAAGAAGACTCAAATTGCTGAAAAGTTTGTGTGACGAGAATGGCATCACTTTTTTGAAATTGGGAAAGTTTCACAATATCAGGTGTTCTGTGTGGAGGCACGAGACACTGTTGAAAATATGAAGGCTGTTATCCAGCCAACCAAATGGCTGTGACTACGGACAGTGACTTGAAGCATGTCCTCTCAGAGCCCTTTCAGTGTTTCTGGCCAACATGCTTGACATAGGCAACATTTTGTAGCTCATATCTCACAGGTTTCATCAGGAAAAGCTGACCACTGGAAAATGTAAAGACAGGCTAATGCTGATGCACATTCACTTGTCAAAAATGACCACAGACACATTTGACCCAAAGCCACCTGTTAACCTATGGGTGCAAACAATTCATCACATATTCAACCAGGGAAGTGCAGCATCATCATCATCCACTATCCAGGAAGCAGGAAGCACATCATCCTGTACCCTAAAGGAAACGGAGGGCAGTGAGGAAGATGACACTTAGTAAGACCATGCTGCTTATAGAGTGAATATCAAACACCACCTCCAGGTGCTCCTCTGAGAAACAACGGTTATCAACCTGTAATATATAGGCTTGCTGTAAATAAGTACAATTCAGTACCAACTGCGTCGACAGGGATGCCTCCACCACCACCAAGTCTAGTCCTTTCAGACATTTGACCTTGCCGTGAGCGTGACTTGTTTGGATCGATTCCGAAATGAAATCACTTCATCTGCTAGCTAAGATAATTGCAGATAAATTCTCCAAACATTCGTGCTAACAAGAACCTCATAATGATGGACAGATGAAAAACATAATGCCTCCACCACCTAGTGGCGGATGCATAAACAATAATGATATCCTAATATTAACGCTTGTTATGTAATAATGTAATAATTATATGCACTAAGTTGACAGAATTTGTTAAACAGTGTAGTGTCGGGACGTTCTTGAGTACCATATCTGTCGCTTCACATATCTGTTGCCCATTGAAACAGACTTTGAAGCCACTTGACTTGCCACTTGTCCTGTAGTATTGATCAAGCTAAACCAAGCTGCCACAGAGCAGATCTGTCCAAAATCATGTTACTTAAGGCTTAAGCTCAGCTTCCTTTGTGGAACTGAAATGGATGGATATTAGTCTTATTGAGGTAACAGGCTTTTGTGGAATAGCCCTCACAGATGATGGTGGCAACCAAACCAACTAATGTTAGTGCTCTAGCTAAAAGACAAGCTTGTGCTAAGAGTTTTGCTCTTTCATCTAGTACTCAGTGACAGTGATGTACTCAGTGACAGTCACATTGATGTGCACTTCTCATGAAAATAAAAAACTGTACTTAAAAATGTTACGACTTTTGGAGAATTCGCTAATGGGAGCAGATAATTATAGCATCTCAGTGATTACTGCTTGGGCTACATCCCAAAACGTCTACTACAGTAGAAAAAAATTCCAATACACAAAGGTGTCCTTGCTGTTTATGGCCTCTCATAGCCTTTAGGTTAATCTACATGGTCGAGAGCTTGCATTAACATTTTTCTACCAGAGAGACTGAGGAATTGTAGCCAAATAATATATCATTTCAAACTTTTATTTTTCCCTAGGTCACATTTATTGCATTCAGTTTCACTGTAGAGTATTATTTGCATTAAATGGTGGTATAATAAATAATTTATCAGCACAAGAAACCCTTCAAATTTCAATTCATTGCTTTTTGATCAATATCTGTGGAACTTGTCGATAAAGTTTGGGGGGCTCATGGGTCAGGTAGACCTGCTACATTACTTGTATTTAAAAAAAAATACACAATCATATGAAGTTATGCAGAAATAGCAAGTTAAGCACTTTAATACTGATGAATAGAAACTAACCTAGTGTATGAATACCCGGGGAGAGGACAACTCTGTGTAGCTATATTATTTTTAACCTCTTTAACAAAGTTTTTTAGTAGTAAATTGTGTTTATGCCCTCAACAGAATGTCAGCCAGTCACTGGTCAGTGTTTAATCGGCTTTGAGCTGTGGTGTTCGGTCCTCTCATCACATGTAAAAGAAATTATTCGAGTCTGGCTAGTGTCTTCATTTTGTCTCAGTTTTGTCAGTTTTTCCACATACTGTACCTGCATGTTCCTGATTCTGGGGGAAAAAAAAGTCCTGCATGCCCAGTAATTAATCCTTTTAGTAAAAGTCATTCCACCATTACCCAAATCACGTCCCAGGGATTCAGTACAAGTAGTGTTATAGTTACAGCACGGAGGAGTGTCACCCCACTGTGAAGCACATTACGTTTAAACATAACGTAAATACCAGATGTTTCACAATGGTCAAGAGAGAGTAGTTTTTTGTTTTGTTTTGTTTTGTTTTTTTTTTTAAATCTGGTTGTCTTTTGTGCAACTACGAATTACACTAACACAAAGTGTAATATATATATATATATATATATATATATATATATATATATATATATATATATATATATATATTGTGTGTGTGTGTATAATGAGAGAGAGAGTGTGAAAGAGCTGGATGTGTGACCTCTCCTGAGGGCTACAGAGTGCGTATTTGTTGGATGCCTGCCTGGCTGACGCACAGCACCCACCCCAACTGGCATGTGTCGGCTGCTCAGTGTGTTCATCTCCTGTGATGATGAGCAATGCCACCCACTGAGGCAGCCATAACATAGTCAGTAGCTATTTCTTGCACACACACAATTACAGAACCAGTGCTCTGGGTTCTTATGCACACATACAATTACATGTCTTTACACGCTAACACACAGAAGTTTGTGGCTGTTATTGTTATTGCCTTGTCTGTGACCACTGTCTGTGAGTTGTACTTCACATTTTGAATTAAGTATAGAAAGGTGAGTGCATGTGCCTTTCTGTAAGTTGCCCCATGGATCCTGTTTCACTTCCCCTCTGTTTATCTCTCTCAGGTTCTCTCTGTCACCAGCACTGTGGCCATGATGTGTCTGCATTGTTGACATGCTGTTCCTGGGCTCACTTGGCAGCTAAACAGATTTGGGAAAGAGAGAGGGAGGAAGGGATGTAGTTTGGGAGGTACACTATATGGCCAAAAGTATGTGGACACCTGACCATCACACTCATATGTGGTTCTTGCCCAAAGTGTTGCCACAAATTTGGAAGCGCACAGTTGTATAGGATGTCTTCGTATGCTGTAGCATTAAGAT
This sequence comes from Pangasianodon hypophthalmus, assembly GCF_027358585.1. Taxonomy (NCBI): domain Eukaryota; kingdom Metazoa; phylum Chordata; class Actinopteri; order Siluriformes; family Pangasiidae; genus Pangasianodon; species Pangasianodon hypophthalmus. The sequence goes on along the minus strand of NC_069719.1, from coordinate 20,322,240 downwards.
TTCTCTTCATTGTAACTAAGGGGGGGACAAAAGTAACTAAAGTAACAAAAGAGGGAATAAATCTGGAATGGGATGTTCAACAAGCACATGAGTATGATGGTCAGGTGTCCACAAACTTTTGACCATATATTGTAGGTGCTTCAGCCAGAGTTCTGTTGATCTCCTGTCTTACAGTTCCTACTTTTAAGATGTTTTCTTGAGAGGGTTACGAATAATTAACGTTAGAAAAGCTACAAAAACTAACTTTGCCCTTAGCTCTAAATTATCTTCGATTAAAATCAAACAAAATCTCTCTCACTTGCTGAAATTCTTGCAAACGTTAAGTGATGTTCTGATCGTGGTGCAAACAAACAGATTATAGACTGGCATTTCTAAAAAAACAAACCACTTTCTTGTAAAAGCATGTACAACAAATACTGTTAAAGTGGCTGTAGCTTTAAATGCTTATTGTGGTTAAATGACTTCCATGCTAAAATTTACAAAACCACTTAAATATTCGTCAACACTTTCTTTCGTTGATAGATTTTGTCCTTGAGCTTGCACTAAGAAGATTCTCATTCTGTGCATGTATTAGCTGTGAATTAGTTCATTTATGTAACGCATGGAGTTTGTTTTATTACTGTTTAATCACTATTATTGCCACAGACCAAATAAAATGATCCAGTATTATTTAATATAAATTAAATAAGCCAACCTAAGTCTTTGTGTAACCTAAATACTCGCTCTCAGATCCTACTGAGACTGTCAATGAGTGTGTTATTAATGGCAGGCGCTCTTCGAGGGTACAGATATTGATAAAAGGCTCACAGAGCTAGTATTAAGTATAAACGGTGCTACATGTTATGTGTTAAGTGCTGAATTACAGCGAAAAATTTTTTGCCCGTTTTTGATTAGATTTTGATTGTTACAATATAATAATCATTTCTAACATTTCTCACTTCACTAAACATTTAATAATAAACATTCTCTCGATTCACTTATACATTTTACATGATTAGATTATTATGTTTAGTATTAAAAAAAAAAAGCTAAAATTTTGGGTGTTAAAAAATGTTTGACTGGCAGCATATATTTATTTAAAACGCAGACTTTAAAGAAATAGTGAAACAGTAAAAATGCTTGCATGACCAGTATGTAATTGTTAATATTTCCGTATGGGAATGACCATTGATTTGCAGTCTAACTACATCCATAGCCTACTACTGCTAATCTGCAAATACTAGTTCAAGTTTCAGGTTTACTTGTCATGTAACAAAATGTCAGTCACAATTGTACACTGAAATGATTGTTGTGAGGCTCAGGTGCTCTATAGCTGTGCAATACAGAAAAATATATATATATATGTCAGAAGATAAAAGGGGGAGGAGAGAGGAAAAAGGGGGAAAGAGTTTATTTACAAATATAATATTTATACAAAATATGCAGAATGTATTAGTATGTATGGTATGTGTGCCTAGTTAGTAAAGTGTAAGTAAAGAAAGTATAAAACTTTGGTGAAAAGTGGGGACTAACACAGTAAGATTTTAACAGTGAGAAATAGCAATGTGTCGATTCACTGGATTGAAGCTGGCATGTTTAAAATGTTCCGGATAATAAATACTCCTACAACTGTGATGAATTGAAGTTTGGGGAAGAAATTATTCAGTCACAGTTACTTTTTGTAACCGTGAAAATGAAAATCAGCTGTATCAGCTGTTCTTCTACAGTGACAGAGAGAGCTAAGCTACAAATTAAATTAGACAGCCCGATACCAAAGACAAGTGTTTTTTGTTTTGTTTTTTCCCCCAACCAAAAAAAAAATTGTGGCCAGTTTCTTTCTGTAAGTCTATTCAGTATGCACTCTTAAAGTACCCTATTTAAGCTAACCCTGATCACCTCCTTCTCTTTTCTTGTTGCATGGCAAACTAACAGTAAGAGGATTCAGAGGCTCTTCTCAAACCCTCAACTGCAGCTTTAAGTGTTGAGTTGTGACAGCGTTAGCGCTCCTATAACAAAGTGTCTTTTGATTGCGGAACCTCCTTACTTTGCAAAACGGGCGGCTAAGCGGGAGTCCTCCTCCTCTCCATGGCGTGATGAAAAATGACAACAGCCGTAATAACATATTGGACATCTGCTGCAAAATTGAGATTCGTTAAGTGCGCAGATCTGCGAGGCGGATGTTTTCTTACGTGCACCAGCACACTCCCAGTTGTGTGTCAGAATAGAGACTTGGGTTAAATCCTCATGGATGGAGGATGAGCTCTGCTTTTTAGCCCGTGTCATCTGTTGTGTACAGTTTACCGTTTGACTCAGACGGGGAGAAGTGTGATGGTATATTGACAGGGAGGATGAATGTGACGGCGCTTCAGTTCGTGAGTTCAGGCTTGGGTGTGTGTTCAGTTCTCTGACAGGTCCGTCACAGTGGGAACATATCAGAGCGCAGTGGATGGCAGAGAGGCAGCAGTTTGCTCTGGCAGCTCTGACTGATTCTGCATGGCTCAGAACTGAAGCGCCAGGAGTAAATGGGCCAATTAAGGACAGCTTGCTCAGCCTCTGCATGGGGTTAATACCACTCTGCCGTAATTAAAAATGAATTCAGATTCTCTATCCTGGAAAACTATTCCATTCCAACTTTTTATTCACTCTCAGTTTCTCACCAAGACATTGCAGATGCTTCAGTTGGGCTTTTTTTTTCTTTTTTTTTTTTTTAAAGCGTAAGGTTTTTTTTTTTTTTTTTTTTTTTTTTTTTTTTTTTTTTTTTATATAAATTGTGCAACATCTGGCACACTGTCTTCTTCTGGGTTTCAGCAGAAATAAAGGTTCACTGGTAAAGGGTAGAGGGTTTTAGGTGTGTGGTGTGAAAAGGGAAGGTCTGTTTTTGTATTTTCATGCTAACAGCACAAGCAGGGTGAGTGTGTGTGTGTGTGTGTGTGTGTGAGTGTGTGTGTGCGCGTGTTGGGTCCAAATGTCCCCAAAAGATTGGAATATCTGACATTTTTGACCTTGTAGGGATATTTGTCTAGACCACATGGAAAACTGCTTTTTCACAAAAAAGTAAAAAAGCAGTTTTTATTTAAAAAAATAATAATTATTAATTATTATTTATTTTAAAAAATAAATAATAATTAATAGCCAAAAGGTTTCATTTGGTAACTGAGGTTAAAGTTAGCATGAGATTTAGGTCCAGGTTTAATTTGCTGTATTAACTTCATTAATAATCATTTCAGTGGAAGATCCTCACAAAAATTATGTACTGCATATACTCTGTGTGTGTGTGTGTGTGTGTGTGTGTGTGTGTGTGTGTGTGTGTGTGTATTCCCTAGAATTCTACCTAGCGAGGTAGTGTGCAGTGTTGCTTAGCCAGAAATAGTTGTTTAGTTTAGACAATGTAATATGTTTGTAACAGTAGCAGATCACAGGGTTTTCAGCGTAGTCACGTTCCCTGTGAAGCAGAGGTTGCTCTAGTATGATTCAGGGCGAGTCCAGAGGGATGGGGTTGCAAAATGCTGGGGAGACACAGCTGGAAACAAAAGGGATGAGAACCACTGGAATAAGGAACTTGATCAGGTAGTCACTGGTGAGGTCAAAAAAGTCATTGGTGAGGTAACTGTCTGCTCATACACAGTGACTAACTGTGACACTATAACAGCCCTAGTCTGCAGTAGTATATTAGAATATCCAAAAGAGGAATTTGACATAAACTTTCTGAATACCATGCAGTAATATAACGAAATGACTTTATTTGAAACGAAACTGTTCTCTCTTCCTCACTGCTAACAGGAGAGTACATTAAGACGTGGAGGCCGAGGTATTTCTTGCTGAAGAATGACGGTACGTTTATTGGTTATAAGGAGAGGCCACAGGACGTGGACCAGCTAGAGACGCCGCTCAATAACTTCTCTGTGGCACGTGAGTATCTCACTTTGATATTATTGTTGGTGGGAAAAGTGTTAAACTTAGTAAACTCCTGAGATCAAGAGCCTTGCATGTGCATTTTTTTTTTTTTTTGCATTTGAGCAAAGCTCTTTACCTCAGTAATAGAGGGGGTGTCCCTGGCAAAAACTATGAGTTAAATGCTTCAAGTGGTGGATATACACATATTCAGACTGACCCCAGTTTAAAGTCTGTTCTAACAGTTCCAGCACTTATTTCTCTGTCTCACTTTCTCCTTCTGAACTCAGCCGAGCATCACCCCTCCATCGCTGCCAAAAGCCGCTTGAATGATTGAACAGGCTAATTAGACAGCCATATTGTTTGTTAAAGGAAATGCTTCCACCCTGACACTCGTGAGTTATAACGGTTATTAAGTGCCTTATTCTCATTATTTATCTCGGCTCAGCGCTAAAGCAGCAGCAGCATCAGCAGCAGTCGTCCCTGGCGTCAGATGCAGTCAGTCGTGTAACAGCAATGATGTTGGTGTACACCGATGACACGGTGCAAAGCATTCTGGGCTGTTGATGAGCCCTGCTGGAGCGCAGTGGTGGCCTCCACTCAAGTCCTCCATCTCCTCGACAGGCCTCTTATGTCACTCTCCCCCCCTTCCTCTCTTGCCACAAATGGCTCTGTGCTACAGCTTCCTCTTCCACATATGGCTCCTGATGCGACTGTGTTCCACTGCCATTGTGCTTTGTTACTTCAAAAAGCACAAGTCATGATTTTTTGTTTAGTTGCCACTGCTTATTTTTGTTTCATTGCTAAAAAAGACATGAGTGTTCGTTATTTAAGTGCTGAGGTACAGTTTTCTGACTCTGCTGGACTCTTCAGTGTAAGCACAGAGAACAAAAAGGTGTCGATTTCTGGGCATCTCCATGACTCATTACTTTGAAGATAGTTTGAACCCAGTGTAACATATACACACTGTATAATTTATATTGTAGGCATAGAGAGGACAATCTCTCAGTCCAATCTCTCAGACAGTGGTGTGGTGTTACGGGTTGAAATTTGTACAGTAGGATAACCCAGTATAAAAATATTACGCTTTCACTGTATTAAGCGGCCATTTAAAAACACACAAGCCGGTGGGGAAAATTAAATGTTTATGATGAGCTCTTTGCGCAAAAGTCTCTTTGCACAATTTTGTATATATAATAAAAACCAAAAGAGGGGGGAAAAAAGATCAAATCCCCTAACTGTTCTTCTTTTCTTATTTTTGATACTGACATTTCCATTCTATTTCTTACACTGTCAGTATTTATCACATTGTTGTTAAAAGGTGAGAGTGGCTAAGAGGAAAGGTGGTGTGCTGAGCCCCAAAAAAACAAACCTAACTATCTTACCTAACCTCGAAACTGCTGCTGGACAAGTACAGTGTTAAAATTGAGAAATTTCCCATTATTTCTGGTATGTGGAATATCATATCATACTCACAGTGTGTTCAACTGTATAATGACTCAAAAATCCAAAGGAAAGATAAGGACTTACTACAGCATTCTCACTGTGGCAAAACTGCATAACTGTTTTAATATGAAAGCGAACACCAGGACCCGAGCACTGCTGCAGTCCCACGATGCACCTGTTCTGCTGCAGCGCAACTGGGGAGGTTCTCCACCATGTGTGTTTAATGCAGTACTGGGGATGAGTTGAGATAAAGATAAATGACTGTCACCATGCCTTTCTCTCCTCCCATTTATTTCTTTCTCTCTCTCTCTCTCTCTATCTCTCTCTCTCTCTCTCTTTCTCTTTCACTTGCTCCCTCGTGCACTTCTCTGTGGCCGTGTCCAGAATGTCAGCTGATGAAGACGGAGAGGCCGAAGCCCAACACATTTATCATCCGCTGCCTGCAGTGGACCACTGTTATTGAGCGCACGTTCCATGTGGAGACCCCGGAGGAACGGTCAGCTTTCCCAACACTCACTTGCTCAGGCAGTTTTGTCATTCTGTTGAGATCTTTTTTTATATTCTAAACATATATTAACAAGAAGTAGTGATTATATACACACATATACACACTCAGAGCTTTTTTTTTTTTCCCTCAAAGTATTTAAGGGAATCCACCATTAGGAACTGATGTCAAATTATATTCATCACACAATATTGTCAGTTATAGAAATCAGAAAGGACGTTATCATGAATCATTCAACCAATTGAATGATATTTCAATGTATGTAAATACGTCAATTTCAGTATTATGCTTTATATGTTTTTGAATAACTATCAGATAAATTAATGTTTTTGTTAGCTTTGATCACTTGTTTGTGAATCCATTTTTAATGTTGCTGTTGTTAACTTTGGGCTGATTTCTGCAGGGAGGAATGGACTAAAGCCATCCAGGCTGTGGCTGACAGTCTGCAGAAACAGGAAGAGGAGATGATGGACTCTTCTCCTGACCCCATGGACATGGAGATGTATCTAACCAAACCTCGGCACAAAGTGGTACGCTCCGCTTCTGTTTGAATTATCTGTAATCTTTTCACCCACAGTGAAAGAACTAGTATTTTCTGTCCTGCCCCCGTTTGTCTTAGTGTTTATCTCAAAAACTCGTGTTCTCGGAATACACTAGAAGCAGTAGCTAGGGACTGTAGTACTCATAATTTCAACTGAAGTCATGGCAGTGCTCAAAATTCAGGTTAAAAGTTGGCAAATATTACATGGCATAGCATAGCAGCATATTTTGTCTGTTCATCAAGTTTTTAATGGAAATTGTAATCAGCCTAGGAATATAATTGCTCACTTTCTGCTTAGCAACTTGGTGCTTTTGTTCCCCCACGGACACCACAATAACTACTCAGATTGCATCGTGGGTAGATTTCAGAAGCTTTGTTGCTAAATATAGATAGCATGAGGGAAGGTTGAAGTAAAGGGGATTTGTTTGCTAAATATAGATAGATATTAGTGTATGCTGAAGCAATAAGGGTTTTCCCTTAAGGGTCTTCTAAACCAGTAGTTCTCAAACTGTGGTTCAGGGACTCCCAGGGGTCCATGAAGCACAGTCAAGGGGTCTGTGATTTGATTTGATTTATTTATTTCAAAAGCTTGTTACAGTGATTCCCTGTTATTGAATTTCTGTAGTTATTATCTGCTATAACTGGTTACTTGAATTGTATGGGTTTAATCCAAACCTTAAGAACTCAACAATTAGACCTGTAAATAATAGAACACCTGTTCTAAACCCGTTCATCTTTTTTGGTTATAGTCGTACCCTGTTGCACGGATTTTCAACAAATAACTTTTCTCTATGTTGATGGCATTTGTGGAACTTAGAAATAAATTTTATTTATGCACTACAATTAAAGAGGTCAAAGGCCAATCTGTAAATTACAATACATGCCCTCTTCAGAGAAATGACGACATGTGGGAAGCTGTGATACTCGTTTTTTTTTTTTTTTATTACCTTAGCACGCTTCCATCTCATGTTCTCACACACACACACACACACACACACACACACACACACACACACACACACACACGGCAGTAGATCTACCACTAGATCCACTTTGCCATCAGAGGTCAAATGTGTATCTGTTGCGAGCAGTTTAACTGATGAGGGATAGGGGACGAATGTGCAGAGTGAGGATGGAGCTGTTGTGTAAATAAACGCAACTCTGTAAACAGGGCTGCTTCATTCCTGCATGTAAGCTCTGTAACTCCTTGTAGGTTATTGTTCCGACCTTTTTGTTGACCTGCTTCTGTTTGTGTGCTGTTGCAGACTATGCATGACTTTGAATACCTCAAACTCCTTGGGAAAGGCACTTTTGGCAAAGTCATCCTGGTGAAGGAGAAGGCCACAGGAAAATATTACGCCATGAAAATCCTTAAGAAGGAAGTAATTGTAGCAAAAGTAAGTAAGGGGAAGTGATGTGACATGAAGGGATTGATTGAGCTAAGCTGGAGGCTACTATTCGGGGGTGTGTGTGTGTGTGTGTGTGTGTGTGTGTGTGTGTGTCTGTCTTTATACAGATGAGAGTTTTGCGAGTGTACTTGTAGCCGGTTTGTGTGTGAGAGAGAGTGAGAATGAGAGAGAGAAAGTCCATATAAACCAAGTACACTACAGCTCTTTGTGATCTGTCTCTCAGGATGAAGTGGCTCACACACTCACAGAAAACCGCGTCCTCCAGAATTCTAAGCACCCTTTCTTGACGGTGAGGGAATCTATGCAAACACACACACAAATACACCCTTAACACTTCTCTTTCACTTCTGTCCTTCCAACATCTCTTTTCCACTCTGTATATTTCCATTGGTTCCCTCCTTACAATTTTATGCTCCTATAAAACTCAGACCTAGCTATTTTAGGATACATTTTTGTCTGGGATTTCAATCCTTTGACAGTGAAGGGAGACTGCTGGGGGGACTAATCACTACAGGAAATTTAGATGCAGACCATGTACAGGATCTATTTGGCCTTTCATAGAAGAGCAGCACTCAATGTTTTTTTTTTTTTTTTTTTTTTTTTTTTTTTTAATGGTCATGGAGAATTTTCTAATGAAAATACTGGCGAGTGCAAATCTGATTCAGAAGATAAACTACCAACAGACATGACCAAGACAATAAAATATGACACTATTTTTACTTACAAAATCTGTCATCTATACACTGTTAATAAAGCACAAAAAAACCCCAGACAATCTGATTTTATTTTGAGCCGAGGATTTGAACTCGATAGAAACGTGATAGAAAACACGAGGGCGAGCCGATGCACCATGAAAGAAGTCGCGTATAGCAGACAGAACTTTGAATGATGGCTGCAATGAGAGAGTAATGTCAAAAGAGCAATACCTAAAACACTGGTAGTTTACTGAAACAAGGAAAAGTATGGTGCAATGCAGTCTGCACAAATCGCAGCACACTGATGATGAATGAGCATTAAAAATGACTGCCCTGAAAACTGCTTGGTAAAATATGCTGAACAGTTGACAGTATAGACTCTTATTACATTTTCTTTTAGTAATAAAATATAACGAGCAATTTCATAGTTTAATGAAGGTGAAGTTTAGCCTGTTTAATTTTGCCGTGTTAAGTTTAATGATGAGGCAATCTCTAGGTAGAGAGAACTATCCATTTAAATCTCAACAATAAGCAAACAAATTTAATATTTTTATGTGTATTTAAAACTAATTCCTTATCAAATTCCTTGTTTGTAAATTGATTATTGTAACAGGTAGCAATCATTAGAGATTAACTCTAGAAGAGAAAGTCAGTAGAGTTACAAGATATTAAAAGTTGTTCCTCACAGTTTTGTTTCACATTATATTAATTTAAAAAATATTTGTTACAGCCCTATTTATTTACAAGCCATGTTTAAACTGATCAGTTATTTGTAAATTAATTTACTTGAATTTTTTTTTCAGCCATGCATCAGTTATTGTCTAAGGAAAGGTTTAGCCCTTTTGTGAAATATCTATATTGTGTCTTATTTGTTTATAGTTTGTACTGTTGAATGGTGTTACTGTATGTTTTGGGGGGATGGGAGGGAAATTCACCAGATGTTTGAGTGGCCGTGCCAAAAAAAAAGTTTCACCGCAGAGGAAAAAAAAACTTTACATTCAGTGTCAAATTCAGTTGCTGCTGTATTTGGTATTGGGATGAAAGGAATTGATTCCCTGAACAGCTCCAAACCTCTGTCACCAACTTTAAGGATGAACAATGAGCTTCATTTATCAAGCTGGAAATGAAAGAATCTAATTGTAAATTGTTTGCAGGAGCATTTACAAAAGAAATGTTTTATTCATGTAAATCCATTTCAGAAAAATATTCCTGTCTAATGAAAGCACCTGAATCTGTTTAAATTTAGATGTATGGAGACTCATTAATGTGAGCCTTGATTGTTAGGCTTCAAATTGTATATCAAGTTATTGCTTACTTAATTTAACTGGACATGTGATTTTAGTGTTAATTTTGTGAAAACAAACCAAAACAAATCCATAAATTAGGATAAATAAGACTAGCCGTTCAATTATGACTAAAAAAAAAAAAAAAATCCCAAGGTATAAAAGGAGGTAGAGTTAGTGTCTGTGCTAGCCCACAAGCTGCGGTGGCTGAGCTGCATTACTGGAAGAGTTTACACGTAACGAGCTTAGGAGGCACTGTTTCACTGTTTAATTGTTTTGTCAGTTTAAGCTATATGAGCATTGCTTTTTAAGGAGATTTGTTGACTCTTTAAATCTTTTGGGAATCCGTTTGATCGAAAAAACATTTACGCACCACTTTACTAAAAGGTTGATAAATGAGGCCCATTGTTACATGTTGTTTAGGATACAAATGTATGTACTTTTTGTTATTGTTTTGTATTTAAGAATGTTTAAAACTGTTGCTAGATATCATGATGTATGATAATTTAGGAATTAGTATTAACCTTTAAATGTCAAGCTGTTGAAGCTGGTTGAAATGTTCGCATTGGACTGGGTCTCTGCAAGCTTTTTGTCTAAGGATTTGTGTTGAATTTATTCACTTTTAAGGGGCTGAAATACTCGTTCCAAACACACGACCGCTTGTGCTTCGTCATGGAGTATGCAAATGGAGGAGAGGTGAGTGCGGAATGGTGGTTGAACTAATTAAATTAGTTAGGTGAAGTGGTCTTTGTGGCTGAAGGCACTAAATATACAACGTTTTCCTCCCAATAGCTTTTCTTCCACTTGTCACGGGACCGGGTATTCTCTGAGGATCGGGCACGGTTCTATGGAGCAGAAATCGTTTCTGCACTGGACTATCTGCACTTGGAGCGGAACGTAGTTTACCGCGACCTGAAGGTGAACAGATTTTCAGACTGAATGCTTTAATTAGTGATAGAAATTATGCTAAAAGAATGCTTCGTTTGTCTTCTAGAACTGAGTTTGGAGTTCCCCTAGTGGTGTATACACACACACACACACACACACACACACACACACACACTTGTTTTACTGTCCTTGTGAGGACCTTTCACTGACCTTATTATTTAATGCAGTTAATTAATGTTGTGGTTAAACCTAAATTTAACTCTAACCTTCATCCCAGTAACCAGAAAGAAACATTTTGCTCTTTTAGTTTTTTAAATAAAAAAACTGCAGTTTTTGCTCATGGAGACCAGCCAAATGTTCCTATAAGGTCAGAACTGTCAAATATACCCCCACCAAGATATAAAAACATGCTCACACACACACACAGATATCAAACTCCCATAAACTATTTAGAATCATATTTCCTTAAATAGCAATAGAGCGCTTATGTCATCCTTCATGTGCTTCATGCATTTGCACATTAGCAGAGCACTAAAATAACATTCCCCCACCTCGGATATCAGCTCTGTTACGAGAAACTGATGGAGATCATATGCAATCTTTGCATCAACTACTGAAACTAGACAGGCCAACAGAGCACTGAGCAATCTCGATTCCTCACCTCCCTCTCTCTCTCCCTCTCTCTCTCTCACTTTCACTTTCAGTCTTTCTTTCTTAATCTCACTCTCTCTCTCTCTCTCACACACTATCTTGATTTCTTGCTCTCTCTCTTTCTCTCTCTCTCTCTCTCTCTCTCTCCCTGTAATTTCTCGTTTTCTCCTCCTCTGTCCTTCTCCCCCTCTCTCTCTTTAAGCTGTGCTCGGGATGTGCTAAGGTTCCTCTGAAATTGCCAGAGTAGCAGGATGGGGCAGTTTGTGCTGACTGGTGTGCCTGAGCCTCTGGCCACGTGTGAGCTACAGCTGCCAGGTGACTTTTAGTAGCCCCAGAGAAAGAGAGAGGACATGCTGATATTAAACCCCTGCAACACACACACACACACACACACACACACACACACACACACACGAAGTGCTTACACACTACCTCTGTTGGGCCAGAGGTGCTCACTGTTCCTCCCTGATCAGCTGCAGATTTAGAATTGAGTTGTGTTGAGTTTAACTCGGTTAAATATGATGTCGAAGGAATGGATGTTTGCGTTTTGTTACAAGAAAAAAAGCACAATGAATCAACTAAAAACGAGTTGCAAGAAAAAAAAAGGTCTTCATCCGGGGTCACAAAATTATAGTGAGATTCTAAATTATGAAAATCCTACTTTTTCCAATTTTGGTGCTGTGCTGGAAACATGTTACATTTATTTTCAATATATTTCTGTGACTTATAAAGCTTCCTAGTATGTTGTCATTAGATTTTGACATAGCCCCACCATAATGCAATGAATGTGGAACTGTGAAACTGTCATTTTCAAGGCCTAATACACAGAATCTCACTCTGCCTCACACATCACTTGCTTCTTTCTTGTTCTGGTTCCTTAGCTGGAAAATCTGATGCTGGACAAAGACGGCCATATAAAGATCACTGACTTTGGGCTTTGTAAAGAGGGCATAACGGACGGAGCCACTATGAAGACCTTCTGCGGCACCCCTGAATATCTGGCTCCTGAGGTAACCGCACACACAGGCGCGCACACACACACACAAACACACGTTTCACGAATTTGCCTAGATGAGACTATCGGATCGTTTCTGATTCAGACAATTTAAACGGAATTCTTATTTATTAATTTTTTTTTCAAAGCAGTATTCCAGCACATGTTGTGTGTAAGGACAGCAGTTATGTGTGTTTGCATTCTTGTCCCTTTAAGAGTAAATGATTAACTCTGCCAGGAAAGCTGAGGTGGAGAGCAGCTGTGTGTCGATACACACATTGTGATAGTGTTGGGGTGTGGCTCTCACCATTGCGTGCAGGTATGACATATGGCACTTAAACAGTAACGTGATAGGGCATTGTGTGTGTATGTGTGTGTGTGTGTGTGAGCCTGCCACCAGCATGAGGAATGTTTTCCGGGTGAAGGGTGCCTATTGACACAGTTGCCTCCGTTTGGTATTTACTGGGAGATCAACATGGCATGTGAGCTTCCATGCCGGCTGAATGGACTCCCTATTACTGAGAGCACCCTCGCCCCTCAGCTGACACATACCCCTGGTCTGACGTAGTTAGGCATGCTACATCACCGCCATAGTTTTAACGACTGATAAATAGTTATTAGGATCTAAAATGTAGTGCTTAGATGGAGCTGGAGGTAATGAATCATAAAGAAGGATCAACTGAGGGAAATGTTTGTAATTTTTGGCATTGAAGTAACCAGGAATACGGAAACGGTGGATAGCAATGCCGTTATTACTGCATGACTGTGTACTCAATGTTTTAGCTCCTCTAGTTAGGCCACCTGTGCTAATGAGGACCTCTATATGATTTATCTCACACTCTGTTTATCTCTAATAAATCCTTTCAAGCACCTTTAAAAGCTGTCCTGAGACCCCTTACCTAAATAGAGCTCTTTTATCCTGTATTTTGCCCTCTCACCCCTTTCTCCTCAGGTTGATATGACAACGCTGCCCCGTTTTTCGAGACCTGTTACTGGAGGGGGGAGTGTGGGGGGGGGGGGGGGGGGGGGGGTATCGCTGTGGAAACAGTGCGACCTCTCCGGTGGGCTGTGTTACAGGTTGTTCTGCCATAAACAATGAGCTTGTTGTTTGGGCGCAGGGCTATGGAATGCCTTTCCGTCTGGGAATATTCCGCCAGGCCAGAGAGAGAGAGAGAGAGAGAGAGAGAGAGAGAAAAATGGTCACTCGGGATACACTCGGAGACCTTCTTTCAGTGGGTGTTTGCTTATAGAGAATCAGAATCAGGAACCTGCATGACTAAAGACATCATCACTCAAATATACAATAAACAACCAGACATGAATACAAAACAGTCTAATCATAATGCTACTGGTTTAATTAGATGAATCATATCTATGCAAACTGAGGGTCCCCTTACTATAATAATAATAATAATAATAATAATAATAATAAAGTAATAATAATAGCACCATAAATGTGTATGTGATTTATATGATGCAGTAAATCGCTCTGATTTGTATTGGGTCCTTCAGTTTGGGTGTGCACTGTCCAGTGTTTTTTTTTTTTTTTTCCTGTTTGTGTTTTTTCTTTTCTGTGAGAATTGATAGTAGCCAAAATATATACCCTACAGCCCACTATACGATTTACACACACTACTTTTTTTCCAAATGTCTTCAGGTTTGATTTACATGTTACGAACCAGATGTCATTTTCAGAGGCATCAGCAATGCGACTTCTTTCCAAGCTTTACTTTTCTTTATAATGTCTCATTAAACATTTAATGAGAAGTCGTATATAACAGGATAAGATGAAACCATGATTATATGTTTTTCTTTCATGTTTGTATGTCAAATAGTAAACTGCAGGTCAAATAGGAACTTCCTACTACAGGTAGGAACTAAATTTGTGGGTGGGGAACAGAAGGAACGTTGGACCACAAGTGCAATAGGATTGGTCTGAGGAATAATTCAAGCCAGGCGTTTGGGTTTGTCACTTTACAGCATCATACATAATTTACATAGAATAGAGGAAATCTGAGTTCGAATGTCTCTTGTTACACCGTTGCTTTTTCGTTTGCCTCTGTCAGTGAAATCGCGGATCCGTCACACACTTACATAGAATCTGAATGTCTCTTGTTGCTTTGTCTCTTGCTATTGTGAACATGAGACACATTTCGTGATTGACTTCTTTCAGTTTGCATTTCCAGTGAACTTGCTTATGGATCTGATATCATAGCGAACAAATTAAAACACACACACACGTAGCAGCCTATGTTTAACTTCATTAACTTGCAAAAATGCTGATGTGATTAAAGGCAACAAGACATAAAATCTGTTTATCAGTCAACACATAATCCACATATTAGCTATGAGGTGTGTGGCCCTGCATAAACATTGTTGGATGATACCTCTAAGTGTAATACTCATATCTAAGTGATGAGAAGAATGGTTTGGGGTTTGTTCAGCAGAGCATTATTAAAGCTTTCCGTACTGAGACATTTTTAGAAACTAAGAGGACCATGAAGGGGAGAGGGAGTTCAAAGTCCGCTCACAAGAGAAGAAGGCCTTAGTGGCTATAAAATATTGGAAGTGTGCTGTGTTTTGTTTTTGTCGGTCACTCTAGATATGAGTGTGTACCAAATGACTAAATGTTTAATTGGAAATGTTGACTTTTTTGGGGGGGGGGGGGGGGATACTGCAGTGCAGTGACTGTGTGTGTGTCCTTGTGTTTGTACAAGATGACAGGTGGAAGAAAATAGGTGGCCCTTGTGTGTATGTGTACGCAGTGCTTCTAAGGAAGCCTTCAAGCTTCCCTGGGGGGCTTTTCTCTAACCATGTAAGCTTGGTGCAGTCTGTGCTTGTGTGTGTGTGAGGGACAGGCTTTGGCTCCTGGACTCCTGGCAGCTCCACAGCTGTGCCACTTTTCTACATATAAGGGGCAGCTGCAGGCCCAGCTGTCTGTCTCTTCCTCTCTGTGAGTCACACGACAGCGGCGCTGGAAATAGAGAGCAGTTAGTAATCCAAGCAGCACGCTGGCTTCACCTTACCACCATGGGCTTAGTCCCCTCCCCCCGAGGGCACAGTGTTCACCCTGACCTGCTCACTCAACCATGGACTCTACACACTGCTGTGATATACACGCACTAGGGCAAAAATCGTTACTATAGGCATATGACCCTACAGACTGCCATGTAAATTGGTATCCAGTGGGGCATCAGAAATTTATACACCCTTCCAGTCCCTTCACAAGCTTTGTATAGGGAGTTGGGTATTACACAGGAATTAGTCTGTGAACTATATAAAAGGCTTTGTAATTATTTCAAACACTTATCTATAAAAGATTGTTTAAAAGTATTTCAAAAACTATTAATAATTTTAATTTCAAAGATAACATGAAAAAAGTGACAATGTTGCCATGGAGTAGACCTGAAATGAGTTCAGTTCTGCCTGCCTGTTTGTTCTTAAACAGTAATACACAAGGAATCTATGCTTGCTAGTGTCATTGAAATTTGACAAGCAAACAGCAGAGGGCTGTAAAAATGACAAACTGCATCTTTAATGCAGTGGTTCTCAAACTGTTTTGCAGCCAGGGACTCTTAACTGTACAATAAATTCCACAAACCCACTCGATACAGATTTATTTCATGAACATTATTTAAATGTGTACAATAATATTTTGGCTGTTTATTGGAACTGTAGAGCTTTATATTCCTGAACTTTCCATCGATATAACATATTATGTCCAAGTTTTTTTTTTTTTTGGCCTACTGTTGAGGTTTGGATTAACTGCATTTAATTATACTGACCAGTCAAAAGGCTAATTAAATGAAAGAAATTACAGACCTCCTGGCTGTGCTTCGTGTTCTACACTTTGAGAACCACTGCTTTAGTTTTGTCATTGAGTACTAAAAAATGCTTCCTGAGTGTTTTGAAGAAACACTGACAGATCTATAAAAGGTCATAAAAGAACTGGTGCTGAAAAGAGCGTTTTATGAATAACTGGTGCTTATACTAGTCTTAAACTAACAGGCTGACAAAAACCAGTCGAACCTCCACCACTCTAACTCATCCCCAACCTGAACCTTTAGACTAATAATCACAATGAAGGGGACGTTTTCTCTCAAAAGTATTTATTAGAATTGTAATATGTACTCCCAATATGTAGGGAGTTCACGTACAACCCTCAAAGAGCACAATCCGCATCTTCACTATGTGAACTGCAGGGTGTCAGTATACATTAAAGAGAAACATACTTGCACACTTGTATGCTTACATCTGAGTACAGGTTTTAATTTTTAGTTTCAGGTATAAATGGACTACTTTGTGTGCAAGATTAAAAGTGATACTAAGATCTTTGAACATATTTTGGAGTAGCTCATAGTAACTCAAAGCTCTCTTTGTTTTCTAACCAGTATGCTTCCTTTTTCATTCTTCCTTTGAATTACTGAATACACAAAGTTCCAGTCTGGTGTTAAAAACATGGCTTCATGTCCAAATCATTTGTGACAGCATATTATCGTATAATTGTTTTGTGTGGTCAAAGTCAAGGCTCAGGAATGGAATGAAAGTCAGTTTGCTCTGAGCAGAAACAATATTTTAATATATTGTAATGTTTCTGTTCTTGCATTCTAACTCATAACTTTCTTAATGCAGTTTGAACAAAATGGAAAACCTTTTACATAGGCTGTATGGAGGCCTAATATAATAAAGTGGTAGGTTTGGAAAGCTATTGGACTCAGCAGCTGTGTTTGTACACGTGTCCTTATCAATACACACACACACCCACACACAGCCGCACGCACACACAGGCTATGGGCTTTTACTATTTATGCTCCAGCCTGTAGCCCATAATAATTTACCACAGGAAGTTATTAAAAATAAATCCAAAGGCAGTGTTAGACATTATCAGTAGAGTTAGCACATTCCCTGCTTAGAAATGCATGGACATGCTAGCTGGCTACATGCTATCCCTAGTCTGGGTAGCTGGCTAAACTACAAATATATCAAAGTTTTATGCTGAAAAAACATTTACAGTAAGTTTAATTGAAGCCACGTATCATTATATCAGCAGTGGCTCATGACCATAGATTTTAGCGCAAAAGGACATTAATGACGACATAGCCTCAAACAAAATAAAGTTTGAGAGGCTATCACACTTGACTTACGCTATAGGCTACTATAAAGGGAATTTTTAGAGTAAGCCCGTAATAAGTAGTTGAGAGTCAACAGCATACAGTGATCCGGCATGGAGTCTAGGGGCTCGTTTTCAGCGGTTTTAGATGTACCTTTGTTTAACTGTGTTTAATACAACAGGTTTGTGTCTCTGTTGTATTAGTGCTGATATTATCCAGGGTTGCCAGGTTTCAGCCAAAATTACATCCCAACTACATTTTAAAGACCACACAAATGGCCTGAAACCAGCCCAAACCATGTAGACATTGTTAAATGCTCTTTGTGTGGGGAAACAAGGTCACTGTGGTCCACTCCTGTCCCCCTTTACCTCTCCCAATCTTTGCAATATTGGTGCAAAGATGGTTCTGTACATCATAGACACACTGTGTGTACTTGCACTTTGCCTTTGTTTGCAGAAATGTATTAGATTTAATTTTGATTATTTGCTATGAAACAAGATGTTGGCAGCTGCAGAATATTTTTAAACTAGGCCAAGTTTGCCTTAAAAATGCAAACCTGGTAACCCTGTCCTGTTGGATGCTATTCCTCCACTGAAAATGTTAATAAAAGAGCAGCAAGCATGAGGCAGCGTGATTAATGCCCCAGTGGACCTATATTAGCGCTTGTTGCCTAACTTTATGACTTTTAACTTTAACTTTAGCTTTTAACTTATAACTTTTGCCCCGCTGTCTCCTCATTTGCACAACATCTAGAAAGATGAGCAAATCAGTGGAACCTTGGCTTATATCTATCAAATAGCAGATTTTTTAAAAATAATTGTTGATCACTCAAAAGAGGTAATTAGTATTTCATCGAAATTTCAAATGTATGGAGTTGTGAATGAGGACTTCATGAAGATTAACATTTATTGAACAGTTGATATACTGTATATGGTGCAGCTTTTCCCCATCTGCCCCGTGGATGAGCCGCCACTATACTGTATGTTGCACGTGTAAAATCATACACTGAATAAAATCTTGCGAGATGTGATGTTGATGCAAAAAACATTTAGGACTTTGGAGGTAAGACATAAAAAATAAGCTAGTTGACTACATGGAATGGGGAAAAAAAAAAAAAAATTAGCCATTAACAGAGATTTCACATTAACGTTTCTGTTCCAGATTTGTGGTTTCCTGATTTGTGGTTTTTGTACCAAGTAAAATAATGTTTGTTTCCGGGTTCCGTTTTTGTTCCCTGGTTACATTACTTTTATCAGTCCTGTCTTGTTTTATACCTGTTTGTAATGAGTAACGCAAGAGATGGACTTGGTAGTTCTGCACCTTACTTCAGGAAATCTGGAAAAGCAGCTTTAAGCATAAGCAAAGTGCAAAATAAGCAATTTTCTATTGCAGATCTTCCATTTTGTACATGGGGCTGAATATTCTCATATACACACACATGATCAGTTTAAGAACTCAGCCTAAGATGACTAGCTTTCCTGAGACCAAGCAACACAGTTAAACTCTACTCAGTGCTACCAGTCCTGCCCAACCTAAACTACATCTGTTTGGTAACTGCAGTCAGTGAGTGTGCTGACACAATGTTCTGGGCTCTTGAGAGAAATGCTATCTCCAGCCCCTGATGCCAGCTGGGAGCTCTGCCTGACCACAAGCACCCTAAGAACTGGAAAAGGGCCACCTAAATTTAATCAATCCAAGAGAATATATCTTCTTATCTTAACTGGCGTGTGTGTTATGCAATGATGCTACATCCTGATGAAGTGTTGTTTCTTTCACGCCTGTTTTTCTCTTTCTGGAAAACCTGTGCGTGTTAACGACACAGAGCCAGAGAACACTGTTCAGTGATGTCCCTGCTGTTAATTTAGACTTGTGACTGGCTGTGTCCAGCCAGAGGCAGTATCTTATGTATCTGTGTAT